>NW_027197272.1:57500-64895 GCF_038502225.1 Cherax quadricarinatus | reverse complement strand
TCCACTACATCGCTTCCCAAACTATTCCACTTCCTGACTACTCTGTGGCTGAAGAAATACTTCCTAACATCCCTTTGATTCATCTGTGTCTTCAGCTTCCAACTTTGTCCCCGTGTTGCTGTGTCCAGTCTCTGGAACATCCTGTCTTTGTCCACCTTGTCAATTCCTCTCAGTATTTTGTAAGTCGTTATCATGTCCCCCCTATCTCTCCTGTCCTCCGGTGTCGTCAGGTTGATTTCCCTTAACCTCTCCTCATAGGACATACCTCTTAACTCTGGGACTAGTCTTGTTGCAAACCTTTGCACTTTCTCTAGTTTCTTTACATGCTTGGCTAGGTGTGGGTTCCAAACTGGTGCCGCATACTCCAATATGGGCCTAACGTACACGGTGTACAGGGTCCTGAACGATTCCTTATTAAGATGTCGGACTGCTGTTCTGAGGTTTGCCAGGCGCCCATATGCTGCAGCAGTTATTTGGTTGATGTGCGCTTCAGGAGATGTGCCTGGTGTTATACTCACCCCAAGATCTTTTTCCTTGAGTGATGTTTGTAGTCTCTGGCCCCCTAGACTGTACTCCGTCTGCGGTCTTCTTTGCCCTTCCCCAATCCTCATGACTTTGCACTTGGTGGGATTGAACTCCAGGAGCCAGTTGCTGGACCAGGTCTGCAGCCTGTCCAGATCCCTTTGTAGTTCTGCCTGGTCTTCGATCGAATGAACTCTTCTCATCAACTTCACGTCATCTGCAAACAGGGACACCTCGGAGTTTATTCCTTCCGTTATGTCGTTCACAAATACCAGAAACAGCACTGGTCCTAGGACTGACCCCTGTGGGACCCCGCTGGTCACAGGTGCCCACTCTGACACCTCGCCACGTACCATTACTCGCTGCTGTCTTCCTGACAAGTATTCCCTGATCCATTGCAGTGCCTTCCCTGTTATCCCTGCTTGGTCCTCCAGTTTTTGCACTAATCTCTTCTGTGGTACTGTGTCAAACGCCTTCTTGCAGTCCAAGAAAATGCAATCCACCCACCCCTCTCTCTCTTGTCTTACTGCTGTCACCATGTCATAGAACTCCAGTAGGTTTGTGACACAGGATTTCCCATCTCTGAAACCATGTTGGCTGCTGGTCATGAGATCATTCCTTTCTAGATGTTCCACCATTCTTCTCCTGACAAGCTTTTCCATGATTTTGCATGCTATACATGTCAGCGACACTGGTCTGTAGTTTAGTGCTTCATGTCTGTCTCCTTTTTTAAAGATTGGGACCACATTTGCTGTCTTCCATGCCTCAGGCAATCTCCCTGTTTCGATAGATGTATTGAATATTGTTGTTAGGGGTACACATAGCGCCTCTGCTCCCTCTCTCAGGACCCATGGAGAGATGTTATCTGGCCCCATTGCCTTTGAGGTATCTAACTCACTCAGAAGCCTCTTCACTTCTTCCTCGGTTGTGTGTACTGTGTCTAGCACATGGTGGTGTACCCCACCTCTCTGTCTTTCTGGAGCCCCTTCTGTCTCCTCTGTGAACACTTCTTTGAATCTCTTGTTGAGTTCCTCACATACTTCACGGTCATTTCTTGTTGTCTCTCCTCCTTCCTTCCTTAGCCTGATTACCTGGTCCTTGACGGTTGTTTTCTTCCTGATGTGGCTGTATAACAGCTTCGGGTCAGATTTGGCTTTTGCTGCTATGTCGTTTTCATATTGACGTTGGGCCTCCCTTCTTATCTGTGCATATTCGTTTCTGGCTCTACGACTGGGTCCTTTGCCTTCTATATTTCTTCCTTTCCCTAGCACACTTGGTTTTTGCCTCCTTGCATCTTTGGGTGAACCATGGGCTCATCCTGGCTTTTTCATTATTCCTGTTACCCTTGGGTACAAACCTCTCCTCAGCCTCCTTGCACATTGTTGCTACATATTCCATCATCTCATTAACTGGCTTCCCTGCCAGTTCTCTGTCCCACTGAACCTCATTCAGGAAGTTCCTCATTCCTGTGTAGTCCCCTTTCCTGTAGTTTGGTTTCATTTGTCCTGGCTTTCCTGCTTCCCCCTCCACTTGTAGCTCTACTGTGTATTCGAAGCTCAAAACCACATGATCGCTGGCCCCAAGGGGTCTTTCATATGTGATGTCCTCAATATCTGCACTACTACACTATGATGTCTTGTGATGCCTCTTTGACTCTTTCGTGCCACTCCTCCCACTTGTTTGTTATTCCATCAGCGTTTGTGTACCACACCTTCAGTTTCCTTTCCAACACTGTGGTTTGGGGGGCCTGTGGGGGTGGGAGACCTGGTAGCATACTGTGGGATTCTATGGTTGGGGGTTGGGTGGAAGCTGTGGGTATGGATTGCATTGTGTGTTGGGATGGTGTGATAGGTTGTGGGGTTCTGAGGATAGTTGTGTGTGTGCTTGCCCTTGCTGCTCTGTTCTGCTCTGACTGACCTCTGCTGGTTCCGTCCTTGTCTCCTTTCCTAGCTCCTTTCGCTTTTTTGTCCTCTCCCTCAGCTGCTGTCTCTCTGTTTGTGTTCTGTCTCTGTCTAGGAACACCTTCTTGTACTCTTCCGAGCTTTTCAACCATGGTTTCTCTTGGAGGATCCTGTTCCGCACTGTTTCTGTCCTGAGAATCAGCTTGATCGGTCGGTTTCTCCCCTTCAAGTACCCCCCTATTCTCTGAAAATTTACAATCTCATCCATGTCTTCTCCCCCTATTTCCGTGATGATTTTCTCAATCTCCTTTCTTCCTGCCGTCTTTCAGTGTGTGTCCTTTCCTCTCTCTCCCGAAGCCCATGGATAATCACTGATTTTGCCCTTTCCTCCTCCCATTGCCTCTCCCTCTGTGACTCTGGTTCCTGTCTGTATGTGGTCATTTTCTCCCTTGATTTTTCCAGTGGCTCTTGGTAGCATGGTTGTGCCTCAGCATTCGACCTATCTCCCTCTCTATCTGCACCCATCTGCTCTTCCCTTCCACTCCCTGGCCCTTCTTTGCAGGCTGATATGACCTTAGCATAATTCATATCTCTTTCCTGTTCAGCCTCTCAGCTTCGTGTGGTGTGTCTTCTCTGGTCACTACCCCTGAGACTTGCTTCAGCCTGTTTACCTCAAATTCTAGGACCTTTACCCTGGCTACTGCAGTTTCGACTTGTGCCTCCCAATTCTTTGTCTCCTTCTCCAACCTCTTTTCCCATTTCACAGAGAGCTCTTTCTCCATTTTTTTCAGAAAGCTCTCCTAATTTTCTCTCCCATTCTTGCTCTATCCTTTTCCACTGTTCCTCCATCCATTCCTCCCTATCAGTACCATTGTCATCTGATCCCTGATTCCTGCGAGTCCCAACCATTTTTTTTTTTTTAGTGAAAGAGAGAGAGAAAGAAAAAGAAAAAGGGGGAGAGAGTGAAAGAGAGGGAGAAAGAGAGAGAAGGGGAGCCTAGAAGGAGGGGAAAAGAAGGGAAAAAGGGGGAGAAAGTGAGAGAGAGGGAAAAGGTAAGAGAGAGGGGGGAGTGACAAGGGAATTGAGAGAGAAAAGAAGAGGAAGAGAGAGAGTAAGAGAGGAAGAGAGAGAGGGAGAGGGAGAGAGGAAGAGAGAGGGAGTGAGAGGAAGAGAGAGAGGATGAGAGAAAGGGAGAGAGAGAGAGAGAGAGAGAGAGAGAGAGAGAGAGAGAGAGAGAGAGAGAGAGAGGAGAGGGAGAGAGATGGGGGGGAAAGGAAGGGTTATAGGGTCACTTCACAGGAAGGTGTGAAATCCTGTATATGTGTGTGCATATGTTTATGTAAACAGTCCTTATTTCCCACGTATATACTACATATGTATTGTATATGTACCCGATCTCTTGGTTCCCACTGTACTGTCTTATGCGTTTAAAATTACGTTCAAAAATAAATACACTAGGCTTCGCCTATATGCCGCTACCTCTAAATTCTATTAAATGCCAGTAAATGCTGCTTATTCTAATTCTGATAGCTCGAGGAGAGTGACCCCCAATTCCAGCTAGAGACAGGTACTATTGACCCCATGCAACTCAAACTAGGTGAATATTACTTGCGGCTGGCAGTGGAGTAACGTTGCGGGTCTATCCTTTCCCAGAAGTTGAAGAAGTTTGATGCTTCTCAGTAATTTTTCCACTAACTTCCTGTATGCACTATAGTCTCTAGCTCTTCTAATTTTTTCACTCACTCACTGTATTTACTGACACATCTATACATATCTCTTATCTCCCTGGTCTTGAGTCGCACTTATTCTTCAAATACCCCACTGCATTATTATGGCAACACTATTTAGGCCTGACACAACCGTTCACCCTTCCAACGGCCCCACTAAACACTCAGCCACTATTTCCTTTGTTTTCTTTTCTGTGATCACTTATATTTCCTTTTTTCGGGACTTAAGTGATTATATGCACTCTTATGCGTGCACACGCCTATATCTCACACTCTATTCCTTATGACACAGTCAGAAATTACCACCAAAACACGAGCTCAAACAGCGTGACTCCTCCACGAGTGTGTGTGTGTGTGTGTGTGTGTGTGTTCGTGCGTGTGTGCCTGCGTGCGTGTGTGTGTGTGTGTGTGTATGTGTGTGCGTGCGTGTGTGTGTGTGCGTGCGTGCGTGCGTGCGTGTGTGTGTGTATGTATGTGTGTGTGTGTGTGTGTGTGTGTGTGTGTGTGTGTGTGTGTGTGTGTGTGTGTGTGTGTGTGTGTTCATCTCAACTGTCTCTTTTAAATGAGTGTTCACCTCAGCTGTCTCCTGTCAGTGTTCATCTCAGCTGTCTCCTGTCAGTGTTCATCTCAGCTGTCTCCTGTCAGTGTTCATCTCAGCTGTCTCCTGTCAGTGTTCATCTCAGCTGTCTCCTGTCAGTGTTCATCTCAGCTGTCTCCTGTCAGTGTTCATCTCAGCTGTCTCCTGTCAGTGTTCATCTCAGCTGTCTCCTGTCAGTGTTCATCTCAGCTGTCTCCTGTCAATGTTCATCTCAGCTGTCTCCTGTCAGTGTTCATCTCAGCTGTCTCCTGTCAGTGTTCATCTCAGCTGTCTCCTGTCAGTGTTCATCTCAGCTGTCTCCTGTCAGTGTTCATCTCAACTTTGTTGTCCCACTATTGGTTTCATTCTTCCACTGTCTTGTGAACTAATCGCCGGGCAGGAAATTCTTGGATAAATTTTTATACTAAGCAGAAATTAAAAAGATATGTGAGTCATAAATTAATAAGGTGTGTGGATCAAGCACAGCTTAATAAGGTGTGTGGAGTCACTAGACTTCAAAATACAGAGTACTTAAAACACATGGCCAGAACAAAAATAAATATGGGCGCCTAATAGACACTACGTGATGTTTCTTATACCCTGGAGCCCCAGGCTTCTGTTTCAAGTTATTTCATCACATCCTGCCGCATGCACCGCCCACGTGAGATTTGTAGAGTCGTTAACAATTGACAAACGAGCGTAATTATTTACAGACTGTCTCAGACCTCGCTTCTGCTAGGCGCCCTTACTTGTCTGGGGTCTGACTGTGCGGTATAACTACTGTGTACTTCACAGGTTCGAGTCCTGCTCTAGTCTGAGATTATATAAATATATATATATATATATATATATATATATATATATATATATATATATATATATATATATATATATATATATATATATATATATATATATATGTCGTGCCGAATATGTAAAACTGGTCATTTAGCAAGAACTCATTTAAAATTAAGTCCTTTCTGAAATTTTCTCTTATACGTTTAAAGATATATTTTTTTTATTAACGTTAATGTAAAAATTTTTAATTTTGCACCAAAAGAATCTTAGAAAACTTACGTAACCTTATTATGACAAGAGCAATTTATTTTAGCCTAACCCAACTAAATATATTTTAAATACGTTTACAATAATTTAGTACTAAACAAACGCAATCAAATATATTTTTTTCGTTAGGTTCAGAATGATTTTGGCGAAATTATTGCATACACAAATTTTCGCTTGTCCTGTGTGGCAAGTTCTGCCTATTCGGCACGACATATATATATATATATATATATATATATATATATATATATATATATATATATATATATATATATATATATATATATATATATATATATATATATATATATATATATATATATATATATATATATATATATGTATATATATATATACATTATATATATATATATATATATATATATATATATATATATATATATATATATATATATATATATATATATATATATATATATATATATGCAATAAGATCACAGTAAACAGGTGATTTCAGAATATGCAAAACAACCACTCTGAAAGAATAGAGAAATTCCAAGCGCTTTCGTGACCACTCACATTATCAAGGAACTATGATAATGTGAGTAGTCACGAATGCGCTTGGAATTTCTCTATTCTTTCAGAGTGGTTGTTTTGCATATATATATATATATATATATATATATATATATATATATATATATATATATATATATATATATATATATATATATATATATACATTCGACTCCTTAGCTAGTGCAGTGTTGTTATTGATATATATATATATATATATATATATATATATATATATATATATATATATATATATATATATGCAATAAGATCACAGTAAACAGGTGATTTCAGAATATGCAAAACAACCACTCTGAAAGAATAGAGAAATTCCAAGCACTTTCGTGACTACTCACATTATCAAGGAACTATGAAAGTAAAGCATCCAAGGAAGCTATATAAGGGGTCTGGCCAACACCTCACTATCAGATCCCACAACGGTTAAGCACCTGACGCGCGCCGGCCCAACTGGACAGGTCCTTTGCACAACTCACCAACAAACTATTCTACCCAAGAAAATTAAAAAATTATTATTTGTCCAGTGTATTATTAAATTCTTCCCAAATTCTATTAATTATAAATGGATATAATTTATATAAACCAAAGGAAATATTCATATTATTGTCAAAACTGCTTTTTATGAAACAAGATTCAATTATATTCCTGTCGACCATGGACTTGCTTGATACTACTTTCTCAACTTTTTGAAAATCAATTGGATGGTTAAAATCTCTTACATGAATAAATAGAGCATTGGAATCTTGTCCAGTTCTAATGCTATATTTATGTTGTTTTAATCTTAGTTCGAGATTTTTACCAGTTTGACCGTAATAAACTTTATCGCAAATTTTACAAGGAATCTTATAGACACATCCATCAGCATTTTGGGGGGAATTCTTTATCAAAAGTTTTTTTACTGTATCCAGATTTTTGAATACAACTTTAATATTAAAAGTCTTAAGAAGAGAAGGCATATCAACCAAGTTTTCATGGTAAGGGAGAACCAACATATTTTTAGTTGAATAAGGCTGGTTGTCCCTTTTTGGATTGTAAAAAGTATTTCTAG
>NW_027197272.1:0-52500 GCF_038502225.1 Cherax quadricarinatus | reverse complement strand
GAGGTGTCCCTATTCGCAGATGATGTGAAGTTGATGAGAAGAATTAAATCGAATGAGGATGAGGCAGGACTGCAAAGAGACCTGGACAGGCTGGACATGTGGTCCAGAAACTGGCTTCTCGAATTCAACCCTGCCAAATGCAAAGTCATGAAGATTGGGGAGGGGCAAAGAAGACTGCAGACAGAGTATAGGCTAGGTGGACAAAGACTACAGACCTCACTCAGGGAGAAAGACCTTGGGGTGACCATAACACCGAGCACATCACCTGAGGCACACATCAACCAAATAACTGCTGCAGCATACGGGCGCCTGGCAAACCTGAGAATACGTTCCGATACCTTAATAAGGAATCGTTCAAGACACTGTACACTGTGTATGTTAGGCCCATACTGGAGTATGCAGCACCAGTCTGGAACCCACACCTGGTCAAGCACATCAAGAAGTTAGAGAAAGTACAAAGGTTTGCAACAAGGCTAGTCCCAGAGCTCAGGGGAATGTCGTACGAGGAAAGGTTGAGGGAAATCGGACTAACGACACTGGAAGACAGAAGGGTCAGGGGAGACATGATTACGACGTACAAGATACTGCGGGGAATAGACAAGGTGGACAGAGATAGGATGTTCCAGAGAGGGGACACAGAAACAAGGGGTCACAACTGGAAGCTGAAGACTCAGACGAGTCACAGGGACGTTAGGAAGTATTTCTTCAGTCATATAGTCGTCAGGAAGTGGAATAGCCTAGCAAGTGAAGTAGTGGAGGCAGAAACCATACATAGTTTTAAGAAGAGGTATGACAAAGTTCAGGAAGCAGAGAGGGAGAGGACCCAGTAGCGATCAGTGAAGAGGTTGGGCCAGGAACTGAGTCTCGACCCCTGCAACCACAATTAGGTGAGTACACATATGCAAAAAATCACAGTAAACAGGTGATATCATAAAAAGCAGTTTTGAAAATAATATGAATATTTCTTTGGGCTTATATAAATTGGATTCATTTATAATTAGTAAAATTTGGGAAGAATTTAATGATGCATTAGTCAAGTAAAAAATCTTAATGCTTGGGTGGAGTATCAATTGTGTTTCACAGAGTCGGGTGTTGTGACGTGACTGTGAGGTGCAGTCTTGCCCTTGTATGCTTTCCTGTTTATTTTTTATTTTTATACTTCCTTGATAATGTGAGAAGTCACGAATGCGCTTGGAATTTCACTAGTTTTTCACAGTGATTGTTCTTGCCGAATAAGGCAAGCGAGAATTTGTGTATGCAGTAATTTCGCAAAAATTATTCAGAACCTAACGACGAAAAAAAATATGTCATTGTGTTTATAATTAAGTTATTGTAAACTTAACTAAAACATATTTATTTGGATTAGGCTAAATTAAATCGTGGTTGTTATAATAAGATTAAGTAAATTTTCTATTATTCTTTTTGTGCAAAATTATTAATTTTTACATAAACATAGATGAAAAATATATCTTTAAACGTATAAGAGAAAATTTTAAAAAGGACTTAATTTTAAATGAGTTCTTGGTAATTGACCAGTTTTTACCTATTCTTCGGCACGACATTAGATATATATATATATATATATATATATATATATATATATATATATATATATATATATATATATATATATATCGTGCCGAATAGGCAGAACTTGCGATCTTGGCTTAAATAGAAACGTTCATTTTGCCATATAGGACAAGTGAAAATTTGTGTATGCAATAATTTCGCCAAAATCATTCTGAATCTAACGAAAAAAATATATTTCACTGTGTTTGCTTAGCATTAAATTACTGTAAACATATCTAAAATATATATAGTTGGGTTAGGCTAAAATAAATTGTTCTTGTTATAAAAAGGTTAGGTAAGTTTTCTAAGATTCTTTTGGTGCAAAATTAAAAATTTTTGCATTAACATTAATGAAAAAATATATCTTTAAACGTATAAGAGAAAATTTCAGAAAGGACTTAATTTTAAATGAGTTCTTGCTAATTGACCAGTTTTACATATTCGGCACGATATATATATATATATATATATATATATATATATATATATATATATATATATATATATATATATATATATATATATATATTAGTAAGATTCAGTATTTGATGAGAAGTATGGTAAATTAGCCAGTGGTAGAGGCTGAAGGAAGGGTGGCACTGAAAGATGAGAAGAGTGAACCGCCTGCCCTAAAGACATTTATGATATACTCTCTAATTAAGAAACTTTGTAGTGTGGACGTATTTTAGTGTTGTGTGCACCACCAGAAGTTCATGAGTGTCTCACAAGTTTTTCAATTATGAGAACCCTCACTTTAATACTTCATGCTCGAGCGATCATAGTGCAGCAAGCCTGAGGCTGTGGCGGTCACATTGTGCGGATGGTATTTATTTTATTTAGCAAAATTGGATGCACCAGCTGTATGTTGCTTCACTCCTCTTCCGTCACCCAGGATGAGGCTCATACAAGATATTAAAATGTGTCATGAGTCTGAACTGGGAGAGTTTAGAAGGTTAATGAGGATGTCGTTAAGTGTTTCACTACGGGTTTAATAACTACGGGAGCTTTAGGTGACGTTCCAGTAGAATTTTAGTTACTAATAACTGCGAATTGCAACAGAAGAATATGGTGTAAGTGTAGGTGACGAAGTGTTGGTGGGATTGACAGGTTATGGGAGGGTGGGTGATTCGTTGTGGGTAAGTGGTGACCATCGACGCAGCTGCCTGGTCTCAGACCAGGTCTCTTTGTTGATCCCCTGGTCATTTAGGCTGTTGTCGCTAGCTGCACACTTTGTTACCTAAGCAGAACAGCTCTTCTAATCAAGAACTACTTGAAAAAATTAAACTATCTTTTGAAAACAATTGTTGGTTTTGTGAAGAGAAATGACAAATGAAGACAATCGCTCTTCATGAAGAGCGAAACTCAGTCTTACATTCTTGATCGAAAGTGAAGCCTCCTGAACCAAACACAAGCTTATATCCCTAAATCTGTCCCTCAAAATTAATCATCTAAGTACAAGGTACAGTCTTGTAACAAATCAGTGGAGTTTTTTTTTTACTGTTTTTTACACTTAGTGATGAGAGGTGAGTTGTGTGATGCTGCTGCAGACGCTGGACACAGGACATTTACAGGCACGTAAAAGGCTCTTTTTGACTGCTGTGGTTCTTAGCCTGACAAAGCCTAGCAAATGTCTTTTTTCGGTTGATGTATTTTTGTGTGAGAATTGAATACTCTTTTCTCCTAGGCTGAGTTATGTTTCTGGTCTTTCTCCCCTCCCCACTCCATTCCTTCTATGTTACTAACTTTTCACTTGTTCGGGTTGAGCTCCTGTACTCACTTGTGTCTGACTACTCCATAAAATCCGTCTCTATCTTTTCTTTTTCATACAAGTCTTGGACAGCATTAAATTATCTGTGAGCAAGTATATATATATGTATATATATATATATATATATATATATATATATATATATATATATATATATATATATATATATATATATATGTATGTATGTATGTATGCTATTTATATATCAAAATAGTAACGGTCTTAGTACGGATTCTTGTGGTACTCCACTCATCCAGTTCTTATACTCCTCGCACCAGGCGTGCATTCTTTTTTTTAGGATCTGCTTTATCCACCTTAGTTTGTCCTATTCATGTGTTTTTCGTAGTTCTGAAATAGGCGCTGATATGGTAATATCAAACTCCTCCTTACAGCCCAGTATATTGTCTAAAGCGTTTTAAAACCCAAAATAAGGTCACTTCATTATATTCTTTCCCGTTGTATTACAATTATTCTATCATAATACCTCCTCTGCTTGTTGAAACAGGTTCTTGCTGACTTGCAGAAAATAAAATCACTTGAGTGTATCATTGTTTAATATTTTCAATGCACTTTTTCAAAGGACTTTATCGAGTGATTTGCCTAAAATACTGGTTAGATTAATGGAGCTTCTCTTACTAACCCTTTTGTTATATCATACATCAGGAGCAGATAAGAGAGTTCCTCAGTACCTTCCTTTAAAATCCTTAGCCACATTCGCTCGCCACATCCACCTTAGTCATGCTGCTGTATTCTTGTGTAATAATTAATTTTCTTCGGCTCTAATTATTTTAATGGTATAAATTATGTATTTGGAGCTACAGGAACATAGCTGAGTTTGTGGCATTCCGTAACTTCAGTAATCTGTCTTATGTACTCACTTATTTGTGGTTGTAGGGGTCAAATCATAGCTCCTGACCCCGCCTCTTCACTGGTCGCTATTGGGTCACTCTTCCTGCTCCATGCGCTTTATCATACCTCTTCTTAAAGCTATATATGGATCCTGCCTCCACTACATCACTTCCCAGACTATTCCACTTCCTGACAACTTTGTGACCTGAAGAAATACTTCCTAATGTCTCTGTGATTCATCTGAGTCTTCAACTTCCATTTGTGACCACTTGTTGTTATGTCCCATCTCTGGAACATCCTGTCTCTGTCCACCTTGTCGATTCCTCTCAGTATTTTATATGTCGTTATCATATCCCCCTATCTCTCCTGTCTTCCAGTGCCGTCAAGTCAATATCCCTTAGCCTCTCCTCATGGAACATGCCCCTTAGCTCCGGGACTAGTCTTGTTGCAAACCTTAGCACTTTCTCTAGTTTCCTCACATGCTTGGTTAGGTGAGGGTTCCAAACTGGCGCTGCATACTCCAATATGAGCCTAACGTACACAGTGTGTGTGTGTGTGTGTGTGTGTGTGTGTGTGTGTGTGTGTGTGTGTGTTACATAAGATTGATACAACAAGTTAAGTGTTGCATGTAGTAACGAACACGTTATTCCTCCACAGGAAGGTGCACGCAGCAAGCCTGTACTACTGGTGATCTCCCTGGCTGGTGTCAAAGTCTGCACCCCTGATGGAAAGGTGAGTTGTTGACTCCTGGACGGTAGCACAGGTGGTGGAAGGTAAAGCAAGAGATGGAAGGTAAGGCAGGTGATGGAAGGCAAGGCAGGTGATGGAAGGTAAAGCAGGAGATGGAAGGTAAGGCAGGAGATGGAAGGTAAGGCAGGTGATGGAAGGTAAGGCAGGTGATGGAAGGTAAGACAGGTGATGGAAGGTAAGGCAGGTGATGGAAGGTAAGGCAGGTGATGGAAGGTAAGGCAGGTGATGGAAGGTAAGACAGGTGATGGAAGGTAAGGCAGGTGATGGAAGGTAAGGCAGGTGATGGAAGGTAAGACAGGCGATGGAGGGTAAGACAGGTGATGGAAGATAAGACAAGTAATGGAAGGTAGGACAGGTGATGGAAGGTAAGGCAGGTGATGGAAGGCATAATAAATCAGGGCTAAATCGGTGTACTGTTAATAAGATTTACTCGTCTGTGTCTAAAATGGGGATATTACAGCTGAAAAAAACACGATTCCAGTATTTTTTATGGCAGCCTAAACTACATGTATTCGTGTCGCTGCACTTTACAGGAAGGTATCCCCGTATTAGATAACCCCAGCCTCTTGTACCTCTGTGCACGCAATTGAAATGATGCAGAGTGCGGCATGAGTTTGTAATGCAGTTAAATATTAGTATTGAAGATTTAGTGAAACAGAAGAGGTATTCTCAAATCATCACATGAAAATTTAGACAAAACAGCTTTGAAGCCAAACTGAAGAGGCTTTCTCTTGTTATCACTAAGACCAGTATAGTGAAAATGGTAAAGTCTGTACTCAGTAAATTTAAAAATAACCTATAAACACGTTTTTTCTGTTTATATTGTAATTTCATTACAGTCCTGTAAAAATATTTTAAGATTATCCAGTTTGATCAAATTTAAAAAAACACTAATTCACATTCACATAGCGGAGAATCAATACAAAAATGCTTCCAATTAATATGCACAGCATTTAAGGTTTGAAGCCGATCAGAAGGAGTATCCTTTAGTTAATACATGGGAAACATTTATTTAACAAATTTCGCAAATTGCAATTTACTCAGCTTAAAATTATCACCAAGCTATCTTTTAATAAAGCCCACCAAGGGTGAGAATTTGAAACCGGTCTGAAAAGGCATTCTCCAGCAATTGATCTTCCAGCGATTTCATTTTTTTTAACAATTTGAGTAAAATTAGTAATTTGCAGCTATTGAGACTAAGATTATGGAGTGTCATTGTTTTTATAGAGTGGAACAACGTGAATATTTTGAACCTGTTGTGAAGCGTCATTCTTCACTTACTGAATATAATTGAATATCACTATTCATTAAAATTTGCAAATGTAGACATATGCCGCCCAATAACAGCGTGAACCTTGTGTTGAAGCCACACCAGTGATAAAAATCTGAAGCCGATCGGATGATTCATTCTCCAGTTATAGCATGGATTCCAGCGATTCCAAGTTTTCTTGAACTGTTTTACAACAAATTAATAGACGCTATCCTGGCCCTAATATGATTCACTTAATAAATATCGAAGTCGTTTAGAAGACATAAACCGAAATTTAACGTGAATAAAAAATTCACACTATATTAGATATAAATGGTCAAACCTGCAGCTACAAACTTGAATTTCACTCTTCACCGCCGCTGAATTAGCAAGCGACTTTTGAAGCCACACCACTGAGGGTTTTTGTAAGTTATCCCAATTATCCCAGGATGCTGGGAGTGGGTTCAACAACTTGGGACACAGGAAACAAACACATACCAACTGTTCCAAGAATCTGACCTCTCAGATGACGTTTTCTCGAATTTTGAGCGAAAGAAGAGTAAAAACTTGGAAGAAAATAATTCAGGTAAACACTTAAAGGTTCCCTTTTGAGATACCAACTTAGATTTAGCTTTTGCCGCTGAAGTGGCTAATTTATTGTGCACCCCATATCTATCCTGGGGACGGTAGCACAAGAGAATATGGATGCACAAATGGCCTTGGAACTAGACTCCAAAAGGGTTAGGAGTATATCTAGATGTATATCTACAAATTATGCTATATCTGTTACAAGCGATTTTAGGATATTTGCGTAGTATATCTGATATCTTATTTCCAGTAATAATATGCCTTGACATGTCACATAGGTATAGTTTCTGTGTACACTCCTCAATAAGTGGACAGTGAAGCACAGTGTTTTAGAGAGTGACCAGAGGGCTGACCACATATGTTGCATGTTAGATGATCATTGTCTGTATCTGCTGAACTGCCAGAAGTGCCTGCAACCAAGGCTAAGCCTGGCTACTCCAACATCAGTCAGCTGTTAAATGTAAGTTTATATCTTGGGCTTAACTTTATTGCACTGGAAGACAAGAATACTTTCAAAGTAATATGCACAACCATCACAAAAGCCTCGAATCTGTGTTACCATGATTTAATATCACAAAATATCCGTCAAACAGTAATGACTGGTTTTGTAAGCAGATGGATGGAGGACTCAATTTGCATGCTACTCTCACCTTGATACTCAGATCAATACTTTTCTTATCTCAATTGACATAGATAAAACTGTAAATCATAATTTAAAAATTAGATAGAATATACTGTCAAGCAGAAGAGAATTATAACTATATCAACGAATCTTACGTTTAAAAAAAACTCAATAATTGTTGTCACCACTGCAGGATAAATTATAGTATTTATAAGAACTTTGCAGAAAAGCAGATTACAGGTCAGTGCCGATATTCTGTAATGCACTTGTACTTTCTGGAGCAGCAGTAGTGCTCCATAATACCAGCAGCCCCAGCAAAGACTAGTGAAATTTTAGCTCTAGAGAATGTATATTTAAACACCGAAGTTACTGAAAACTGAACCCACTCATATTGTTATATTTGAAAACAGTATTGGTGGGACTTCTGGTTGGTGAGGCGGTCAAGCATGAGGCCTGGTTACACACTGGCAAGGAGAGCCGTGTGTCCCGTAACACTTGAAGGTGGATAAACACTTACCTGTTTGCCTTACATATTAGACAAAAATACACCTACTTGTGAGAGAGAAGAAAAAAAAAAGCAGCTGAAAGATACAAAGACATAGGTAAGAAGAAAACGAATGAAAGACTGACAGGCAGGCAGACACAGACACAGTCACAGATACAGACACAGGGAGACGTATATAGACTCTGGGACAGGCAAATATACAGACACAGGGAGACATATAGACTCTGGGGCAAGCAAACATACAGCCACATGGACAGGCAGGTACACACAAACACAGGGCAGACACATATACAGACGACGACACCGATGGAAATAAGTTACTATGTCTTGACTTTTTTCGGGGGGTTATCCTATTAATCTCCACATATGCTGCTATGTATGAAAATTTATATAGCTGTATTTGTGTACTTGTACCTGAATAAACTTAGTGACAGACACAGATATAGTCAGGGACAGACAGACACAAGACAGGTTAGAGCATCAGGTGAGAGGCAGGAGGAGGGATGGAGGGCGAGGCAGTGTTCCCACAGCTGCAGCTTCCAGGAAGATACATCGACCTAATATTATCTGGGGTTTTCCGCAAGAGTGACTGTGGCCTTGTAATGGCAACACGGATTTGCAATTTAAAACAAGGGTGTATTACCGCTATATATCTTTTAGCGGGGGAGGAGGAAGAACGGAGCAAGAAGTTTAACCTTATTCTTTACATACTTTCCACGCTCATGTTAATTGTTTAGTTGTTCGTTTTTTCTTTCACATTTTTTGATTGGAATTCTGCTGTCATTTCATTAAAATAATTTTCGATAGGATTCCGAAAAGGGTTGTTCCCTGGTCTCAGAATAACATTGATGTTATTCTCTTCCAACTACCTACATCAGGATAACATTGATGTTATTCTCTTCCAACTACCTACATCAGGCTTAGGTAAAAGAGAATTTGCTTTTTTTTTTTTGCTTGTAGAATAATGAAACAATATCTTATCAACACGTGTTGTATGGAGCCGCTGTTTCCAATATCCCTGCAAAGGTAGTGCCAGCGTAAGGCCAGTGTAGTGCCAATGTAGCGCCAGCGTAGTGCCGGTATAGTGCCATAGTGCCAGTGTAGTGCCATCGTAGTGACAGTGATATAGTGCCAGCATAGTGGTAGTGTAGTGCCATAGCGCTAATGTAGCGCCAGCCTAGTGCCAGTGTAGTGCTAGTGTATTGCCACTGTAGTTCCACAGGGCCAGTGTAGCGCCAGGGTAGTGCCAGTGTAGTGCCAGCGTAGTGATAGTGTAGTGCCAGCGTAGTGCTAGTGTAATGCCAGTGTAGTGCTAGTGTAGTGCCAGCGTAGTGCCAACGTAGTGCCATAGTGCCAGTGTAGCGCCAGCGAAGTGCCAGTGTCGTGCCAGCGCAGTGCCAGTGTAGTACCATAGTGCCAATGTAGCGCCAGCGTAGTGCCAGTGTAGAGCCAGCGTAATGGCAGTGTAGTGCCATAGTGGCAAAGTAGCGCCAGCGTAGTTCCGGTATAGTGCCATAGTGCCAATGTAGTGTCATCGTAGTACCGAAATAGTGCCATAGTGCCAGCATAGTGGTAGTGTAGTGCCAGCGTAGTGCCAGTGTAGTGCCAGCGTAGTGCCAGTGTAGTGCTAGTGTATTGCCACTGTAGTTCCACAGGGCCAGTGTAGCGCCGGGGTAGTGCCAGTGTAGTGCCAGCATAGTGCCAGCATAGTGCCAGTGTAGTGCTAGCTTAGTGCCAACGTAGTGCCAGTGTAGTGCAAGCGTAGTGACTGTAGTGCCAGTGTAGTGCTAGTGTAGTGCCAATGTAGTACTAGTGTAGTGCCAGCGTAGTGCCAGTGTAGTGCCAACGTAGTGCCATAGTGCCAGTGTAGCGCCAGCATAGTGCCAGCGTAATGCCAGTGTAGTACCAGCATAGTGCCAGTGTAGTACCATAGTGCCAGTGTAGCGCCAGCGTAGTGCCAGTGTCGTGCCAGCGTAGTGCCAGTGTAGTACCATGGTGCAATGTACCGCCAGCGTAGTACCAGTATAGTGTCATAGTGCCAATGTAGTGCCGACATAGTGCCATAGTGCCAGTGTAGTGCCAGCGTAGTGCCATAGTGCTAATGTAGCGCCAGCATAGTGCCACTGTAGTGCTAGTGTATTGCCACTGTAGTTCCATAGTGCCAATGTAGCGCCGGCGTAGTACCAGTGTAGTGCCATAGTGCCAATGTAGTGCCAGCGTAGTGCCAGTGTAGTGCCAGCGTAGTGCCAGTGTAGTGCTAGTGTATTGCCACTGTAGTTCCATAGTGCCAATGTAGCGCCGGCGTAGTGCCAGTGTAGTGCCAGCGTAGTGTTTTTAAAGTGCCATAGTGCCAGCGTAGTGCTAGTGTAGTGCCATTGTAGTGCCAGCGTAGTGACTGTAGTGCCAGTGTTGTGCCATAGTGCCAGTGGAGCGCCAGAGTAGTGCCAGCGTAATGCCAGTGTAGTACCAGCGTAGTGCCAGTGTAGCGCCAGCGTAGTGCCAGCGTAGTTCCAGTGTCGTGTCAGCATAGTGCCAGTATAGTACCATAGTGGCAATGTAGCGCCAGCGTAGTACTGGTATAGTGCCATAGTGCCAATATAGTGCCAGCGTAGTGCCGACATAATACCATAGTGCCAATGTAGCGCCAGTGTAGTACCGGTATAGTGCCAATGTAGTGCCACCATAATGCCAGTGTAGTGTTAGTGTATTGCCACTGTAGTTCCATAGTGCCAATGTAGCGCCGGCGTAGTACCAGTGTAGTGCCATAGTGCCAATGTAGTACCAGCGTAGTGCCAGTGTAGTGCCAGCGTAGTGCCAGTGTAGTGCTAGTGTATTGCCACTGTAGTTCCATAGTGCCAATGTAGCGCCGGCGTAGTGCCGGTGTAGTGCCAGCGTAGTGCCTTTAAAGTGCCATAGTGCCAGCGTAGTGCTAGTGTAGTGCCAGTGTAGTGCCAGCGTAGTGACTGTAGTGCCAGCGTAGTGCCATAGTGCCAGTGTAGCGCCAGAGTAGTGCCAGCGTAATGCCAGTGTAGTACCAGTGTAGTGCCAGTGTAGTGCCAGTGTAGCGCCAGCGTAGTGCCAGCGTAGTTCCAGTGTCGTGTCAGCATAGTGCCAGTGTAGTACCATAGTGGCAATGTAGCGCCAGGGTAGTACTGGTATAGTGCCATAGTGCCAATATAGTGCCAGCGTATTGCCGACATAGTACCATAGTGCCAATGTAGCGCCAGTGTAGTACCGGTATAGTGCCAATGTAGTGCCAGCATAATGCCAGCGTAGTGTTAGTGTATTGCCACTTTAGTTCCATAGTGCCAGTATAGCCCCGGCGTAGTGCCAGTGTAGTGCCATAGTGGCAATGTAGTGCCAGTGTAATGCCAGCGTAGTGACAGTGTAGTGCCAGCGTAGTGCAAGTGTAGTGCTAGTGTATTGCCACTGTAGTTCCATAGTGCCAATGTAGCGCCGGGGTAGTGCCAGTGTAGTGCCAGCGTAGTGCCTTTAAAGTGCCATAGTGCGAGTGTAGGGCCAGCGTAGTGCTAGTATAGTGCCAGTGTAATGCCAGCGTAGTGCCAGTGTAGTGCCAGTGTAATGCCAGCGTAGTGCTTGTGTAGTGCCAATGTAGTGCTAGTGTAGTGCCAGCGTAGTCCCAGCGTATTGCTAGTGTAGTGCTAGTGCAGTGCTATTGTAGTGTTAGTATAGTGCCAGTGTAATGCCTGCGTAGTGACTGTAGTGCCAGCGTAGTGCTAGTGTAGTGCCAGTGTAGTGCCAGCGTAGTGCTAGTGTGCCAGTATAATGCCAGCGTAGTGCTAGAGTAATGCCAATGTAGTCCTAGTGTAGTGCCCATATAGTGGCAGCGTAGTGCTAATGTGCCACGGTAGTGACAGCGTAGTGCCAGTGTAGTGCTAGTATAGTGCCACTGTAGCGCCAGCGTAGGGACTGTAGTGTCAGCGTAGTGCTAGTATAGTGCCACTGTAGCGCCAGCGTAGGGACTGTAGTGTCAGCGTAGTGCTAGTGCCAGTGTAACGCCAGCGTAGTGCTAGTGTAGTACTAGTGTAGTGTCAGCATAGTGCTAGTGTAGTGCCAGTTTAATGCTAGTATAGTGCAAGCGTAGTGCTAGTGTAGTGCCAGTGTAATGCCAGCGTAGTGCTAGTGTAGTGCCAGTGTAATGCTAGCGTAGTGCTAGTGTAGTGCCAGTTTAGCGCTAGTGTAGTTCCAGCGTAGTGCCAGTGTAGTGCCAGCGTAGTGCCATTGTAGTGCCAGTGTAGTGGCAGCGTAGTGACTGTAGTGCCAGCGTAGTGCCAGTGTAGTGCCACTGTAGTGCCAGCGTAATGCCAGTGTAGTGCTAGTGTAGTGCCTCCGTTATGTCTGTATAGTGCTAATATAGTGCCAGCATAGTGCTGGTGCAGTGCCAGAGTAGTGCCAGTATAGTGCTAGTGTAGTGCTAGTGTAGTGCCAGTGTAGTGCCACTGTAGTGCCAGCATCTTGTATATTCTCGCCTCACCTCTAGTTCTTATAGTATGTTATTACTCTGAAATGATTCATACTGTTGGTATAAATATCTAGGTTCAGGTTCCATCTCCTGGAAGGATCTTCTGTAGCCCAGAGCAATCGTATAATGTACTGCTTTATTTATGCACCATAGCTCAGAGTTATACGTACGTTGTACTGTACTGTACATCTGACACTGGTCGGTTAAAGGGTGCACTAGCCGTCTGTGCTTCAGATTTACAGAATGTATTAACCTATTAAGTGTGACATTAGTTAGAGCGGTAAGAACATAAGAATAAAGAAATACTGCAGTAAAATAGGATCATTTATAATGTGCAGTAATGTCATCAGTCTGTCACAAGTCAGAGTTAAGTCACTTGACTAAATATGCAAGTCTGCCGCAGATGAGAATTATGAAAGGCAACAGTAACGTAAACTAAGAGTTAAAATGCAGAAATCCTTACGTTTTCTTACTCTTTCATAACTAATGTCAAGGTATGTTATTGAAAATAAGATGCCAGGCATATTAAGCAAATTGTTTATTAAGCAAATTGTTTATATATATTTGTGTAACTACGAACTAGTGGTATTGATCAATAACAACACTGCGCTAGCCAAGGATTCGAACCCATTGTGAGCGAGAACCACATGACGCCTTAACCCACAGGACCACCCAATCCTACAAGAATCAAGCACCCAGCCAAGCTAGGTGTGTTAGTCTTGGTTCGAGGACATACGGAAGTGTTTGAGCTTTCAAGCTAATTTCATTCTCATCCCAGTTTGGTGTACTAGCATATGAAGAGCATATATATATTATTGTAACTACGACCGGTATCTTTTTTCTGTCTCATAAACATGCAAGGTTTCAGGTACGTCTTGCTACCTCTACTTACCCTTAGGGCACACTACACATGCATGTACAAGAACATATATTTAAACACCCCTCTGGGCTTTCTTCTATTTTCTTACTAGTTCTTGTTCTTGTTTATTTCCTCTTATCTCCAAAGGTGAAATGGAACAGAATACTTCCTCCGTAAGCCAAGCGTGTCGTAAGAGGCGACTACAATGCTGGGAGCAAGGAGCTAGTAACCACTTCTCCTGTATATATTGCTAAATGTAAAAGGAGAAACTTTCGTTTTTCCTTTTGGGCCACCCCACCACAGTGGGATACAGCCAGTGTGTTGAAAGATATATATATATATATATATATATATATATATATATATATATATATATATATATATATATATATATATATATATATATATGCAATAAGATCACAGTAAACATGTGATTTCAGAATATGCAAAACAACCACTGTGAAAGAATAGAGAAATTCCAAGCGCTTTCGTGACTACTCACATTATCAAGGAACAATAAAAGTAATGCATCAGAGGATGGTATATAAAGGGTCTAGACCACACCTCACTATCACATCCCGCAACAAAGCAACACCTGATGCGCGGCTCATAAGAAAGAGAACACTGCAGTAGGCCTGCTAGCCCAACTAGACAGGTCCTTCACACAACCCAAAAAGTTGAGAAAGTTGTATCAAGCAAGTCCATGGTCGACAGGAATATAACTGAATCTTGTTTCATAAAAAGCAGTTTTGACAATAATATGAATATTTCCTTTGGTTTATATAAATTAGATCCATTTATAATTAATAGAATTTGTGAAGAATTTAATAATACATTAGATAAATAATCAGTTTTCAAATTCTTAATTCTTGGATAGAACAGTTTGTGGGTTGTGTGAAGGACCTGTCTAATTGGGCCAGCGGTCCTGCTGCAGTGTTCTCTTTCTTATGAGTCGCACGTCAGGTGTTGCTTTGTTGTGGGATGTGATAGTGAGGTGTGGTCTAGACCCTTTATATGCCTTTCTCTGATGCATTACTTTTATTGTTCCTTGATAACGTGAGTAGTCACGAAATCGCTTGGAATTTCTCTATTCTATCACAGTGGTTGTTTTGCATATATATATATATATATATATATATATATATATATATATATATATATATATATATATATATATATATATATATATATATATATATATGCAAGGAATTCGCAAGAGCAGGCGAATTATACACAAACACTGATCTCTGGCTGAAGGAAACTCGAACCTACGAACCTTAGAACAAGGTACGCAGTGCTATACCAATCTACCCACACTGGACAATACCTTGGCGTGTAGCTTGCGCTACACGTTGATCCAAGGCAGCCAGCTTTCAGGGAGAAGGCTTACAGCTTTTCATCTCATCCCCTGCATGCATCAGCCTTACTAGAGATTTTAACAATGCAAGGAATTCGCAAGAGCAGGCGAAATATACACAAACACTGATCTCTGGCTGAAGGAGACTCGAACCTACGAACCTAGAACAAGGTACACAGTGCTATACCAATCTACCCACACTGGACAATACCTTGGGTATTGTCCACTGAACAATACCTTGGCTACACGCCAAGGAATTGTCCAGTGTGGGTAGATTGGTAGTCCAGTGTGGGTAGATTGGTGATTTGTAGTCTCTGCCCCCCTCCCTTGACTGTACGTCTGCAGTCTTCTTTGACCTTCCTCAATCTTCATGACTTTGCACTTGGTGGGGTTGAACTCCAGGAGCCAATTGCTGGACCAGGTCTGCAACCTGTCCAGATCCCTCTGTAGTTCTGCCTGGTGTGTGTACTCACCTAGTTGAGGTTGCGGGGGTCGAGTCCGAGCTCCTGGCCCCGCCTCTTCACTGATCGCTACTAGGTCACTCTCCCTGAGCCGTGAGCTTTATCATACCTCTGCTTAAAGCTATGTATGGATCCTGCCTCCACTACATCGTTTCCCAAACTATTCCACTTACTGACTACTCTGTGGCTGAAGAAATACTTCCTAACATCCCTGTGATTCATCTGTGTCTTCAACTTCCAACTGTGTCCCCTTGTTACTGTGTCCAATCTCTGGAACTTCCTGTCTTTGTCCACCTTGTCAATTCCTCTCAGTATTTTGTATGTCGTTATCATGTCCCCCCTATCTCTCCTGTTCTTCAGTGTCGTCAGGTTGATTTCCCTTAACCTCTCCTCGTAGGACATACCTCTTAGCTCTGGGACTAGTCTTGTTGCAAACCTTTGCACTTTCTCTAGTTTCTTTACGTGCTTGGCTAGGTATGGGTTCCAAACTGGTACCGCATACTCCAATATGGGCCTAACGTACACGGTGTACAGGGTCCTGAATGATTCCTTATTAAGATGTCGGAATGCTGTTCTGAGGTTTGCTAGGCGCCCATATGCTGCAGCAGTTATTTGGTTGATGTGCGCTTCAGATGTGCCTGGTGTTATACTCACCCCAAGATCTTTTCCTTGAGTGAGGTTTGTAGTCTCTGGCCCCCCTAGACTGTACTCCGTCTGCGGTCTTCTTTGCCCTTCCCAATCTTCATGACTTTGCACTTGGTGGGATTGAACTCCAGGAGCCAATTGCTGGACCAGGTCTGCAGCCTGTCCAGATCCCTTTGTAGTTCTGCCTGGTCTTCGATCGAGTGAATTCTTCTCATCAACTTCACGTCATCTGCAAACAGGGACACCTCAGAGTCTATTCCTTCCGTCATGTCATTCACAAATACCAGAAACAGCACTGGTCCTAGGACTGACCCCTGTGGGACCCGCTGGTCACAGGTGTGTGTGTGTGTGTGTGAGAGAGAGAGAGAGAGAGAGAGAGAGAGAGAGAGAGAGAGGGAGAGAGAGAGAGAGAGAGAGAGAGAGAGAGAGAGAGAGAGAGAGAGAGAGAGAGAGAGAGAGAGAGAGAGAGAGAGAGAGAGAGAGAGAGAGAGAGAGAGAGAGAGAGAGAGAGAGAGAGAGAGAGAGAGAGAGGGAGAGAGAGAGAGAGAGAGAGAGAGAGAGAGAGAGAGAGAGAGAGAGAGAGAGAGAGAGAGAGAGAGAGAGAGAGAGAGAGAGAGAGAGAGAGAGAGAAAGAGAGAGATAGAACAAGAGAGAGAGAGCAAGAGAGAGAGGATGTGCAACACAAGCCACGGAGGATGGAAATCTTCAGCATTATGTATATGCAAAACAATTGCAGACAAGCGATCTTAACAATGCAAGACAAGCTACGGGGGTTGGAAATCTTAAGCTCCAGTACTTTTACACTTCTCAGTGCGTCATCAGGAGCTGTGAAATGTTACAAAGACAGAAACAGGAGAAAATAACTTGGCAGGCAATGCAACATATCCCCAGTGAAAGGTAGGGGCACCACTAGTAAACTAAGAGAAAACACAGTGCCCGGGGCCCAAGACTGTTCAACAGCCTCCCACCAGCCATAAGTGGAATTACCAATAGACCCCTGGTTGTCTTCAAGAGGGAGTTGGAGAGATACCTAAAGTCGTTGCTGAATCAGCCGGGCTGTGTTTCATATGTTGGACTGTGCGCGGCCAGCAGTAACAGCCTCGTTGATCAGGCCCTGATCCACCAGGAGGCCTGGTCATGGACCGAGCCGCGGGGGCGTTCATCCCCGGAATACACTTCAGGTGGGCGGCACCTGTGAGGATCTCACACGTAGCTTTATCTTTAGGTTAGCATCTAGTTTCTCCATGTCCAGTCTCTCTAGACATGATGATCACATATAAATACATCATGAGAGACTTACCTCTGAAACTCCTAAAGATGTCGTGAGTCTCAAAAATGTGATAGGAATTGACTTTAAGCCAAATGCCATTCTGAAGAAGTGATAATGACCTGTATGGGTAGAAAAGGTTGGTTGGATATTCTATAACAAGTCATTCAGTACAGACAGTGGAAAACGATCTGGGATCATCTTCACATTGAGTCGATGAAGTTAGTGAAGAGGTCCCATGTTCCATCTGGGGAATTACGTGGAATGACAGCTTTATCTTCCAGCATGTTAGTGACAAGCTCCTCGGCATCTACCCACTGAGATTGTGAATGTCTATAAGCAGTTATATATACTCTTATGTGGATTTATGACCCATTTCAAGTGGGATATGATGTGATATTAAATTTGTAAGACCCATCTCTTCTCAGTACTTGCAGTAGTCCACCGATTGAATTTGGAAAATATGTGGTTGACATGTTTTCCTTTCACTGGTGGGACGTAACTACACAGTAGCATTGCTACTTGAGCTACTTAGTGCAATGAAATGATGTAGGCCACTTCAAAGAAGAGAAAAGACAGGAGATCCAGGCGACGAGCAACCATCAGTCTGCTAATGTTGTTGACACGAAGCAGCAACTGGAGGAACCACCCTCACAAAGATGTCATGATGTGTCCAAAATTACCAGGATGATGTCACTGGTGTAGAAGGGTTCATCCAGTGTGATGGATAGTATTAAGAGACGAATAGGCTCAGTGACAGTTCCTCCACGTCCTTACACTGCAGTCCCAAGATATGAATGGAGCTGAGTTAATCCTTGAGCACTGATGCATACCCAAAGACTATATGATTCACGTATAGTACATATGATTCATATATAGTACACTCTAACTCATTACATTATGAATCATATGAAAAATACTTAGCTTCAGTGACAGCTCAACTTCCCGCTGCTACCCCCGCGTCGTTCCTTCGAGAAGTATACTCCATCCCTGAGCTGATTATGGATAACGGGGGATTAAGAAGTTGCCCCAAGGAGTGTAAATTTCAACATTTTACACTTTAATGAATTGCTGAACGGAGTGATACTCACTTTTTTGGGCTTGATGGCCCACCCATTACTGCTATCTATAGGACAGCCTCAATCACCTTGTGTCTACAAGAAATTGCAGTTCCCTTTGTAACGTGAACTATGGAGTTGACAGCACCATGTACGACAGGTATGGGTGACTTGATAAAAGCAGAAGCGTCTTTTGAGGAATGTTGCACTGAACTGATATCTGAATTGATATCTTGTATTTTCGCGTAAGTGAGCCTAGGTAAGTTACGAACTTTGTGAACTTTGTAACTTGTATGTAAAAGATGTTTTCTGTGTACAAGACACTTGGTATACCTTTTCTACGTGTAGGACACTATTAAAAACATTTTCTGTGTTGGACACTGAGAATACCGTTTTCTGTGTGCAGAATACCGTTTTCTACAAGTGGTGGGGTAACTGTAGCAGTGTGTGCGCTAATGTCGTGTGAGAAGTAGCAGCCGCTGCTCCTATATTACATTTGCATACAGTTCACATCTGGTCGCTGCTTAAGTGTATTAGTCTGCCATCTTCCTGATAGTTCTTCCTGATTATTCTTGCTGATACATCTTCATGATAAGTCTTCCTGATACGTCTTCTTAGACGTTTTCCAGAGATGTTTTTCTGATACATCTTCGTGATATGTCTTCCAGATACTTTTCCTGATATGTTATCTTAGACGTTTTCCTGATACATCTAGACATTTTCCTGATACGTCTTCCGGATACCCTTCCCTGACGTCTTCCAGAGAGTTTTCCTGATACGGTTTAAGTGTGACTTGGTGGTGTGAGAGGCATCCAGTTTGGGCAACCTTCAGTGTATAAACTTGGATATGTTTGTAACGTCTAGACTATGCTCTTGTTATGTCTTTGTGTGTTTGTAGTTTCTTAATTTTTCTGTTTGTAGGGCATAAACTTGTGTTTGTAAGGTCAAAACTTGTATGTGTTTGTAAAGTTTTATGTATTTGTGGGGTTTAAACTTGTTTGTGTGTTTCTCTTGAATAAACTTACTGGGTTTCTTGGTCTACACTTCCATATTACCACTGTATAAAGTTACAAAGTTCTATAAAGTTAGGATATACAGGCATGTTGTTTACTTACGATATGTGTTTGTATGGTGGTCAAGGAGGCAAACAAGGTAATTACAAAAGCAATAAAGCAATAGTTTTATTACCTGACAGAGCAAATAACTTGGCAATACAGAATGCGAAAAGAACTTGGGGTTATGGTACGCAGAAACCTGAAACCAGGACAGCAATACCTAAGCAGATTACTGGGATTTATATCAAGAAATATTAGTTGCCGAATTAAGTTAATTATTTAGGCGATGAAAAGTCTCATGTTATTTTGCTGGGCGAACAAAAATATATTAGGCGCGATGAAAGACCTTTGTTAGTGTTGGAGGTGCAGAAGAAGACTAGAGTCTGATTCCTGTGTGTTAATACTAATCTTCAATGAGAATAACATCACCTGAAGAGTCTAGTAAAGTCCAGGTTGTTGGGAAATAACACAAAGCTGTAAGAAGTTGTACTGTAAGAAGTTGTATCAGTGATGTCACAGTGGAACAGAGTGCAGTAAGATGTTGCATTAGTGTTGTCACAGTGCAACACAGGTGCTATACACTAATATCTTCAAAATCGAGTATTCTTACCAGACTCCTGGATATAGAGGCGAGATACAGACACACACTTTTACTGGAACAACAAATCGCTCACCACAACACAGATGAAAACACAAATCACAGCCTCATATCCTGCCTTGCGGACGATATCAAAATTATCATGCAAGTCGCTTCTTGTAGAAGACGATAACCTACATAACAATATAAACAGTTTCCCAGTGGGAGGTAGAAAATAACATAATGGGCGCATCATTGTTTTAATGTAAGCTTGTTCCGCATGTCACTTTCATAACTAACTTCTTGAGAATAGTAATTTACCAGAGCTATTATCTGAGAGACAAGTTTGGTGTCGATGTAAGACTTAACTTTATGATAAGTGACCACAAGTGTGAGACTGTAGTGTTGTACTGCCATAAGTAGCGTGTTGTTTCACACGGATTAAATGACTCGTGTGTGTGTGTGTGTGTGTGTGTGTTTGTACTCACCTATTTGTATTCACCTATTTGTGTTTGAAGGGGTCGATACATAGCTCCTGGCCCCTCCTCTTCACTGATCGATACTAGGTTCTCTCTCTCCCTGCTCCATGAGCTTTATCAAACCTCGTCTTAAATCTGTGTATGATTCCTGCCTTCACTGCTTCCCTTCCTAGACAACTCTGTGACTGAAGAAATACTTCCTAACATCCCTTTGACTCATCTGAGTCTTCAACTTCCAATTGTGACGCGTTATTTCTGTGTCCCCTCTCTGGAACATCCTGTCTCTGTCCACCTTGTCTATTCCACACAGTATTTTATAATCGTTATTATGTCTCCCCTGACCCTCCTGTCCTCCAGTGTCGTCAGGCCGAGTTCCCTTAACCTTTCTTAGTGGGGCAATCCCCATAGTTCTGGGACCAATCTTGTTGCAAACCTTTGCACTTTCTCTAATTTCTTGACGTGCTCGACCAGGTGTGGGTTCCAAACTGGTGCTGCATACTCCAGTATGGGCCTGACGTACACGGTTTACAGAGTCTTGAACGACTCCTTACTGAGGTATCGGAACGCTATTCTTAGGTTTGCCAGGCACCCATATATTGCAGCAGTTATCTGATTGATGTGCGCCTCAGGAGATGTGCTCGGTATTATACTCACCCCAAGATCTTTTTCCTTGAGTGAGGTTTGCAGTCTTTGGCCACCTACACTATACTTTGTCTGTAGTCTTCTTTGCCCTTCCCCGATCTTCATGACTTTG
Source organism: Cherax quadricarinatus (assembly GCF_038502225.1). Classification (NCBI taxonomy): domain Eukaryota; kingdom Metazoa; phylum Arthropoda; class Malacostraca; order Decapoda; family Parastacidae; genus Cherax; species Cherax quadricarinatus. Next base: position 31,605 of record NW_027197272.1, on the reverse strand, counting down.
TATTTGGCGGGGTTAAATTCAAGGAGCCAGTTGCCGGACCAGGCTTGTAGCCTGGTCAAGTCACTTTGTAGTTCTGCCTGATCCTCATCCGATTTAATTCTCCTCATTAACTTCACATCATCTGCAAACAGGGACACTCGTGAGTCTGTTCCTTCCGTCATGTCATTCACATATACCAAAAGCAGCACTGGTCCTAGGACTGACCCATATGGAACCCCACCCGTCACAGGGGCCCACTCTGATACCTCGTCACGTGCCATGACTCGTTGTTGCCTCCCTATCAGATATTCTCTGATACATTGAAGTGCCTTTCCTGTTATGCGTGCCTGATCCTCAAGCTTTTGTATTAACCTCTTTCTCTCGTGTCTTACTTCCGTTACCTTGTCATAAAACTCCACTAGGTTTGTAACACAAGATTTTCCTTCCCTGAAACCGTGCTGGTTGTTGTTTATCTGCTTGTTTCTTTCTAGGTGCTTCACCACTCTCCTCCTGATAATCTTCTCCATGACTTTGCACACTATACACGTCAGTGACACTAGTCTGTAGTTTAATGCCTCGTGTCTGTCTTTTTTCTTAAAAATTGGGACTACATTTGCCATCTTCCATACCTCAGGTACTTGCTCAGTTTCATTGGATGTGTTGATTTTTGTTAGTGGCACACACAGCATCTCTGCTCCTTCTCTAAGGACCCACGGAGAGATGTCTGGTCCCTCCGCCTTTGAGGTATCAAGTTCACATAGCAGCTTCTTCACCTCCTCCTCGGTTGTGTGTACTTCATCCAGCACTTGTTGGTGTATCCTTTGTTGGTGTACCTATTCTAACTTTACCTGTCTCCACTGTAAATACATCTTTACATCTCATGTTGAGCGTCTCACATACTTATTGGTTGTTTCTTGTGAATTCCCCACCTTCCTTCCTCAGCCTGATGTGTGTGTGTGTGTTTGTGTGTTTGTGTGTTTGTGTGTGTGTGTGTGTGTGTGTGTGTGTGTGTGTGTGTGTGTGTGTGTGTGTGTGTGTGTGTGTGTGTGTGTGTGTGTCCTTCCGCTGCCAGCCGATATCCTCTCGTATATATATATCTTGGCTAATGACTTATCTGTAAGTAGAGTTATCATAACTTGGGTTAAATTATAGTAACAGGATAATTGAACTGGTATTTAAATTTTCTGTGTTACTTAGATCGATCAGAAATTGACGCAGACAGAGACCGCAGACAGAGTATTAGGCTGGGCGGCCAAACACTTCAAACCTTACTCAAGGAGAAAGATCTTGGGGTGAGTATAATACCGAGCATGTCTTCGGAATCACACATCGACCAGATAACTGCTGCAGCATATGGGCGCCTGGCAAACCTGAGAATAGCGTTCCGATACCTCAGTAAGGAATCTTTCAAGATTCTGTACACTGTGTACGTCAGGCCCATACTGGAGTACGGAGCACTATTTTGAAACCTGGTCAAGCACTTGAAAAAATTAGAGAAAGTGCAAAGGTTTGCAACAAGGCTAGTTCCAGAGCTAAGGGGAATGTCCTACGAAGAAAGGTTAAGGAAAATCGGCCTGACGACACTAGAGGACATGAGGGTTAGGGGAGACATGATAACGACATACAAAATACTACGAGAAAAAATGACGTGGACAGAGACAGGATGTTATAGAGAGGGGACACAGACACAAGGGGTCACAACTGGAATTTGAAAACTCAGATGAGTCAAAGGGATGTTAAGAAGTATTTCTTCAGTCACAGAGTTGTCAGGAAGTGGAATAGTCTGGCAAGTGATGTAGTGGAGCCAGGAACCATACATAGTTTTAAGACAAGGTATGATAAACCTCGTGGAGCAGGGTGAGAAGGACCTAGTAGCAACCAGTGAAGAGGCAAAGCCAGGAGCTGAATCTCGACCCCTGCAACCACAATTAGATGAATTAGGTGAGTACGTGTTGAGTGACGTTATGGTTGTGTTGGTGGAAGAACACTACTGAACAACAGTGTTGAGTGACGTTATGGTTGTGTTGGTGGAACAACACTACTAAACAACAGTGTTGAGTGACGTTATGGTTGTGTTGGTGGAACAACACAACCAACACTACTGAACAACAGTGTTGAGTGACGTTATGGTTGTGTTGGTGGAACAACACTACTAAACAACAGTGTTGAGTGACGTTATGGTTGTGTTGGTGGAACAACACAACCAACACTACTGAACAACAGTGTTGAGTGACGTTATGGTTGTGTTGGTGGAACAGCACAACCAACACTACTGAACAACAGTGTTGAGTGACGTTATGGTTGTGTTGGTGGAACAACACAACCAACACTACTGAACAACAGTGTTGAGTGACGTTATGGTTGTGTTGGTGGAACAACACTACTGAACAACAGTGTTGAGTGACATTATGGTTGTGTTGGTGGAACAACACAGCCAACACTACTGAACAACAGTGTTGAGTGACGTTATGGTTGTGTTGGTGGAACAACACAACCAACACTACTGAACAACAGTGTTGAGTGACGCTGTTGGTGGAACAGCTTTCCTTGTAGTTCTGGATGCCACTACTGAGTAATGCTGTTATGGTTGTCTTTTTGGAACAGCACTGCTTACACTGCTGTACAGTAGTGCTGTTCCACTGCACAACTTTCAGTACTGAACACTACTTCACGCTTCGTATGGAACCATTTATAGAATTCAATCCCGTTACCTCTGTTGCTCGCGGCGTTTTCAATTTGCTTGTTATTCCTCATGAGTAAAGAATGGAGTTGAGAGGATAGTGCAGGACGGGAGGGAGATGGGATAGACAGGACAAGAGGGAAATGGGGAGGGTAGGACAGGAAGGGGTACTAAAGGGCTGCCAAAGTAAGGGAGAGATGAGAAGGAAGGATGGACAGGAAGAAATTGCAAGATGATGCATACCATTGTTAATTACCTACACCGTGCACTATTGGTCATTGTTGGTGGGACGCTTAATAGGGATACCTGATGGTTGGTATATATGGTAGGGATGCCCTGTGGTTAGTGTTCATGGTTGGGATTCCCTGTGGTTCGGTTGGTATCCATGGTAGAGATACCCTGTGGTTGGTATTCAAGGTAGGGATTCCGCAGTAGTGATAATTTATGGTATGGGCGGTATCCATTGAAACGACGCCCCATAGTTTGGTCGGTATACCTTCTAACATAGTTGAAATCCATATAAGGGATGCTAAATTGTTTGGTATCTGTATAAGGGATGCCTTTTGGTTTGGTTGGTATCCATAGAAGGCATACCCTATGGTTTGGTTGGTAGGGATACCTTATAGACTGGTGGGTATTCCTGGTAGTGTAGCCCAAGTGTATCCTCGTCTTCGCAACGCTACAACAACAGTTGTGGTTGCAGTGAGGTCGCAGTAATGCTACATGGTTGTATTTTAGTAAAAAGCTCTAACTAGTCACAGTCTGCTGATATGATGATGATGATGATGATGATGATGATGATGATGATGATGATGATGATGATGATGATGATGATGATGATGATGATGATGATGATGATGATGATGATGATGATGATGATGATGATGATGATGATGATGATGATGATACATTAATTGCTAAAATAGTTATCACAGTAGAAAATACAGGAAACAAACCTGTATTTACGGGTGATATGGATTGTCTAGTGCTCATTTTCCTCTCCAAGTTATTCACCTGAATAATCATGATGGCTTGTAAGGCTCGCTAAATTAAGTTCAATACTTCATGGTAAGCGCTAAGCCCATGTGGGTCCTCCAACGCAAGATATTATGGAGGCTTGATCCTCCGTCTGCTGAGCACCAACAGACATGCTTCCTATTTGTACTCAGATAGAGTGTTTACATTACCAGATTGATGAATAAGACACTTGTGTAAATTGCTAGAAAATCTCTGTCACCTGTTGTGACACAGTCAACTCTTCAAGGTAAGACGAGGGAAAAAGGCACTTCAAGTCCTGAAGCATAACAAAGATGTACATTACAAAGTATCTTTGTTCAGTGATCCATAAGTATCAGTGAACGATGTGGCAGTGGATGGCAAAGTCGTCTTCAGTTGTATTTACGGAGCTCATAGAGTTGATTCATTGAACAAGTGTTGTTTTGGTATGCAGGAAGGAGTTGTAGCTAGGATGGTTGTAGCATTACAATGACACCTCTGAACAGTGCCACTTATGTATCATGTACCTTGTTTACCTCAGAGGTTCAGATGAACTCTGCTGAAGTGACTGACACTCGGATGAACACTCCTGAAGTGATTTACACTTAGAAGAGTAGCGCTAGAGAAGCACTCAGTTGAACAAGGCCAGCCTGATGATCAGATGAACGGTGTTTTCCTTCAAGTGTAAAATTAGCTTGACAGCTTTCTGTTCTCACTGTTTCTCCCACTGGTCCACAAGTGGTAGAAATAGGGAGTGAGAAATGCGGAGGCTCGATCCTCCGAAAGGGAGAAAAAAAATGTGGAGTGGAACCTTCATCTCCAGATGACCTCTCACGTATAGTGAGTTGGTACTGTGGTAGATGATACCATCATCACAGTGAAGCTTGCCCAGCTGAGTTACCTTATTCATCTATTTGTGGTCACGGTCGTGGTGTTCACTGAACATTCATCAATAGCTCAAGAAGACAACGATAATCACATCGTATCCATGAAGGTTTAACATGTGTGGTGCTATAACCTTCCCCTTGAATACGAAATGTTCATCTCTCTCTCTCTCTCTCTCTCTCTCTCTCTCTCTCTATATATATATATATATATATATATATATATATATATATATATATATATATATATATATATATATATATATATTCAACAAGTCGGTCGTCTCCCACCGAGGCAGGGTGACCCAAAAAAGAAAGAAAATCCCCAAAAAGAAAATACTTTCATCATTATTCAACACTTTCACCACACACATTATCACTGCTTTTGCAGAGGTGCTCAGAATACAACAGTTTAGAAACATATACGTATAAAGATACACAACATATCCCTCCAAACTGCCAATATCCCAAACCACTCCTTTAAAGTGCAGGCATTGTACTTCCCATTTCCAGGACTCAAGTCCCACTATAAGAAAATAACCGGTTTCCCTGAATCCCTTCACTAAATATTACCCTGCTCACACTCCAACAGATCGTCAGGTCCCAAGTATCATTCGCCTCCATTCATTCCTATCTAACACGCTCATGCACGCTTGCTGGAAGTCCAAGCCCCTCGCCCACAAAATCTCCTTTACCCCCTCTTTCCAACCCTTTCGAGGACGACCCCTACCCCTCTTTCCTTCCCCTATAGATTTATATGCTTTCCATGTCATTCTACTTTGATCCATTCTCTCTAAATGACCAAACCACCTCAACAACCCCTCTTCTGCCCTCTGACTAATACTTTTATTAACTCCACACCTTCTCCTAATTTCCACACTCCGAATTTTCTGCATAATATTTACACCACACATTGCCCTTAGACAGGACATCTCCACTGCCTCCAACCGCCTCCTCGCTGCTGCATTTACCACCCAAGCTTCACATCCATATAAGAGTGTTGGTACTATTATACTTTCATACATTCCTTTCTTTGCCTCCATAGATAACGTTTTTTGACTCCACATATACCTCAACGCACCACTCACCTTTTTTTCCCTCATCAATTCTATGATTAACCTCATCCTTCATAAATCCATCCGCCGACACGTCACCTCCCAAGTATCTGAAAACATTCACTTCTTCCATACTCCTCCTCCCCAATTTGATATCCAATTTTTCTTTATGTAAATCATTTGATACCCTCATCAACTTACTCTTTTCTATGTTCACTTTCAACTTTCTACCTTTACACACATTCTCAAACTCATCCACTAACCTTTGCAATTTTTCTTTAGAATCTCCCATAAGCACAGTATCATCAGCAAAAAGTAACTGTGTCAATTCCCATTTTGAATTTGATTCTCCATAATTTAATCCCACCCTCTCCCGAACACCCTAGCATTTACTTCTTTTACAACCCCATCTATAAATATATTAAACAACCATGGTGACATTACACATCCCTGTCTAAGACCTACTTTTACCGAGAAGTAGTCTCCCTCTCTTCTACACACCCTAACCTGAGCCTCACTATCCTCATAAAAGCTCTTTACAGCATTTAGTAACTTACCACCTATTCCATATACTTGCAACATCTGCCACATTGCTCCTCCATCCACTCTCTCTCTCTATATATATATATATATATATATATATATATATATATATATATATATATATATATATATATATATATATATATATGTAAAAGTTACGATCTTGGCTTAAATAGCAACGCTCATCCTGCCATATAAGACAAGTGAAAATTTGTGTATGCAGTAATTTCACAAAAGTCATCCTGAACTTAACGAAAAAAATATATTTTAGCAACCAGTTCTATGAAAATAATTTTATAATGAACCTTCTTTCACCTTGTTTATTTTTATTATTTTCCTTATCTTAATATTAACTATAAAACAACGTAGCTAATAAGGCACTAGACACGACTCTAAAATTTATATTAAATTATTTTTTAATAAAACATATGCATATACTTTATTAGCCATTTAGCTTTTAAAAGTTACCAATATGGCGTCTATATTTTTGAGGATAGCTGGCAGCTGACATCCTCATGTGAGGTCAGCTGGCAGCTGACATCCTCATGTGAGGTCAGCTGGCAGCTAACATCCTTATGTGAGGTCAGCTGGCAGCTGACCTCCTCATGGTAGGTCAGCTGGCAGCTAACATCCTCATGGGAGGTCAGCTGGCAGCTGACATCCTCATGTGAGGTCAGCTGGCAGCTGACCTCCTCATGGGAGGTCAGCTGGTAGCTAACATCCTCATGTGAGGTCAGCTGGCAGCTGACATCCTCATGGGAGGTCAGCTGGCAGCTAACATCCTCATGGGAGGTCAGCTGGCAGCTAACATCCTCATGGGAGGTCAGCTGGCAGCTAACATCCTCATGGGAGGTCAGCTGGTAGCTAACATCCTCATGGGAGGTCAGCTGGTAGCTAACATCCTCATGGGAGGTCAGCTGGTAGCTAACATCCTCATGGGAGGTCAGCTGGCAGCTAACATCCTCATGGGAGGTCAGCTGGTAGCTAACATCCTCATGGGAGGTCAGCTGGTAGCTAACATCCTCATGGGAGGTCAGCTGGCAGCTAACATCCTCATGGGAGGTCAGCTGGTAGCTAACATCCTCATGGGAGGTTAGCTGGCAGCTAACATCCTCATGGGAGGTCAGCTGGCAGCTAACATCCTCATGGGAGGTCAGCTGGTAGCTAACATCCTCATGGGAGGTCAGCTGGCAGCTAACATCCTCATGGGAGGTCAGCTGGCAGCTAACATCCTCATGGGAGGTCAGCTGGCAGCTAACATCCTCATGGGAGGTCAGCTGGCAGCTAACATCCTCATGGGAGGTCAGCTGGCAGCTAACATCCTCATGGGAGGTCAGCTGGTAGCTAACATCCTCATGGGAGGTCAGCTGGTAGCTAACATCCTCATGGGAGGTCAGCTGGTAGCTAACATCCTCATGGGAGGTCAGCTGGTAGCTAACATCCTCATGGGAGGTCAGCTGGTAGCTAACATCCTCATGGGAGGTCAGCTGGTAGCTAACATCCTCATGGGAGGTCAGCTGGCAGCTAACATCCTCATGGGAGGTCAGCTGGCAGCTAACATCCTCATGGGAGGTCAGCTGGTAGCTAACATCCTCATGGGAGGTCAACTGGCAGCTAACATCCTCATGGGAGGTCAGCTGGTAGCTAACATCCTCATGGGAGGTCAGCTGGTAGCTAACATCCTCATGGGAGGTCAGCTGGCAGCTAACATCCTCATGGGAGGTCAGCTGGCAGCTAACATCCTCATGGGAGGTCAGCTGGCAGCTAACATCCTCATGGGAGGTCAGCTGGCAGCTAACATCCTCATGGGAGGTCAGCTGGCAGCTAACATCCTCATGGGAGGTCAGCCCCCAGCTAACATGCTCATGGGAGGTCAGCTGGTAGCTAACATCCTCATGGGAGGTCAGCTGGCAGCTAACATCCTCATGGGAGGTCAGCTGGCAGCTAACATCCTCATGGGAGGTCAGCTGGCAGCTAACATCCTCATGGGAGGTCAGCCCCCAGCTAACATGCTCATGGGAGGTCAGCTGGTAGCTAACATCCTCATGGGAGGTCAGCTGGTAGCTAACATCCTCATGGGAGGTCAGCTGGTAGCTAACATCCTCATGGGAGGTCAGCTGGTAGCTAACATCCTCATGGGAGGTCAGCTGGCAGCTAACATCCTCATGGGAGGTCAGCTGGTAGCTAACATCCTCATGGGAGGTCAGCTGGTAGCTAACATCCTCATGGAAGGTCAGCTGGCAGCTAACATCCTCATGGGAGGTCAGCTGGTAGCTAACATCCTCATGGGAGGTCAGCTGGTAGCTAACATCCTCATGGGAGGTCAGCTGGCAGCTAACATCCTCATGGGAGGTCAGCTGGTAGCTAACATCCTCATGTGAGGTCAGCTGGCAGCTAACATCCTCATGGGAGGTCAGCTGGTAGCTAACATCCTCATGGGAGGTCAGCTGGTAGCTAACATCCTCATGGGAGGTCAGCTGGTAGCTAACATCCTCATGGGAGGTCAGCTGGTAGCTAACATCCTCATGGGAGGTCAGCTGGCAGCTAACATCCTCATGGGAGGTCAGCTGGTAGCTAACATCCTCATGGGAGGTCAGCTGGCAGCTAACATCCTCATGGGAGGTCAGCTGGCAGCTAACATCCTCATGGGAGGTCAGCTGGCAACTAACATCCTCATGGGAGGTCAGCTGGCAGCTAACATCCTCTTGGGAGGTCAGCTGGTAGCTAACATCCTCATGGGAGGTCAGCTGGCAGCTAACATCCTCATGGGAGGTCAGCTGGCAGCTAACATCCTCATGGGAGGTCAGCTGGTAGCTAACATCCTCATGTGAGGTCAGCTGGCAGCTAACATCCTCATGGGAGGTCAGCTGGTAGCTAACATCCTCATGGGAGGTCAGCTGGTAGCTAACATCCTCATGGGAGGTCACCTGGTAGCTAACATCCTCATGGGAGGTCAGCTGGTAGCTAACATCCTCATGGGAGGTCAGCTGGCAGCTAACATCCTCATGGGAGGTCAGCTGGTAGCTAACATCCTCATGGGAGGTCAGCTGGCAGCTAACATCCTCATGGGAGGTCAGCTGGCAGCTAACATCCTCTTGGGAGGTCAGCTGGCAGCTAACATCCTCATGGGAGGTCAGCTGGCAGCTAACATCCTCTTGGGAGGTCAGCTGGCAGCTAACATCCTCTTGGGAGGTCAGCTGGCAGCTAACATCCTCTTGGGAGGTCAGCTGGCAGCTAACATCCTCATGGGAGGTCAGCTGGCAGCTAACATCCTCATGGGAGGTCAGCTGGCGGCTAACATCCTCATGGGAGGTCAGCTGGCAGCTAACATCCTCATGGGAGGTCAGCTGGCAGCTAACATCCTCATGGGAGGTCAGCTGGTAGCTAACATCCGCATGGGAGGTCAGCTGGCAACTAACATCCTCATGGGAGGTCAGCTGGCAGCTAACATCCTCATGGGAGGTCAGCTGGCAGCTAACATCCTCATGGGAGGTCAGCTGGCAGCTAACATCCTCATGGGAGGTCAGCTGGCAACTAACATCCTCATGTAAGGTCAGCTGGTAGCTAACATCCTCATGGGAGGTCAGCTGGCAGCTAACATCCTCATGGGAGGTCAGCTGGCAACTAACATCCTCATGGGAGGTCAGCTGGCAGCTAACATCCTCATGGGAGGTCAGCTGGCAACTAACATCGTCATGGGAGGTCAGCTGGCAGCTAACATCCTCATGGGAGGTCAGCTGGCAACTAACATCCTCATGGGAGGTCAGCTGGCAACTAACATCCTCATGGGAGGTCAGCTGGTAGCTAACATCCTCATGGGAGGTCAGCTGGCAACTAACATCCTCATGGGAGGTCTGCTGGTAGCTAACATCCTCATGGGAGGTCAGCTGGCAGCTAACATCCTCATGGGAGGTCAGCTGGCAGCTAACATCCTCATGGGAGGTCAGCTGGCAGCTAACATCCTCATGGGAGGTCAGCTGGTAGCTAACATCCTCATGGGAGGTCAGCTGGCAGCTAACATCCTCATGGGAGGTCAGCTGGTAGCTTACATCCTCATGGGAGGTCAGCTGGCAGCTAACATCCTCATGGGAGGTCAGCTGGCAGCTAACATCCTCATGGGAGGTCAGCTGGCAGCTAACATCCTCATGGGACGTCAGCTGGTAGCTAACATCCTCATGGGAGGTCAGCTGGTAGCTAACATCCTCATGGGAGGTCAGCTGGTAGCTAACATCCTCATGGGAGGTCAGCTGGTAGCTAACATCCTCATGGGAGGTCAGCTGGTAGCTAACATCCTCATGGGAGGTCAGCTGGTAGCTAACATCCTCATGGGAGGTCAGCTGGTAGCTAACATCCTCATGGGAGGTCAGCTGGTAGCTAACATCCTCATGGGAGGTCCGCTGGTAGCTAACATCCTCATGGGAGGTCTGCTGGTAGCTAACATCCTCATGGGAGGTCAGCTGGTAGCTAACATCCTCATGGGAGGTCTGCTGGTAGCTAACATCCTCATGGGAGGTCAGCTGGTAGCTAACATCCTCATGGGAGGTCAGCTGGTAGCTAACATCCTCATGGGAGGTCAGCTGGTAGCTAACATCCTCATGGGAGGTCTGCTGGTAGCTAACCTCCTCATGGGAGGTCAGCTGGTAGCTAACATCCTCATGGGAGGTCAGCTGGTAGCTTACATCCTCATGGGAGGTCAGCTGGCAGCTAACATCCTCATGGGAGGTCAGCTGGCAGCTAACATCCTCATGGGAGGTCAGCTGGCAGCTAACATCCTCATGGGAGGTCAGCTGGTAGCTAACATCCTCATGGGAGCTGTAGCTAACATCCTCATGGGAGGTCAGCTGGTAGCTAACATCCTCATGGGAGGTCAGCTGGTAGCTAACATCCTCATGGGAGGTCAGCTGGTAGCTAACATCCTCATGGGAGGTCAGCTGGTAGCTAACATCCTCATGGGAGGTCAGCTGGTAGCTAACATCCTCATGGGAGGTCAGCTGGTAGCTAACATCCTCATGGGAGGTCAGCTGGTAGCTAACATCCTCATGGGAGGTCAGCTGGTAGCTAACATCCTCATGGGAGGTCAGCTGGTAGCTAACATCCTCATGGGAGGTCTGCTGGTAGCTGGTAGCTAACATCCTCATGGGAGGTCAGCTGGTAGCTAACATCCTCATGGGAGGTCAGCTGGTAGCTAACATCCTCATGGGAGGTCTGCTGGTAGCTAACATCCTCATGGGAGGTCAGCTGGTAGCTAACATCCTCATGGGAGGTCAGCTGGTAGCTAACATCCTCATGGGAGGTCAGCTGGTAGCTAACATCCTCATGGGAGGTCAGCTGGTAGCTAACATCCTCATGGGAGGTCAGCTGGTAGCTAACATCCTCATGGGAGGTCAGCTGGTAGCTAACATCCTCATGGGAGGTCAGCTGGTAGCTAACATCCTCATGGGAGGTCAGCTGGTAGCTAACATCCTCATGGGAGGTCAGCTGGTAGCTAACATCCTCATGGGAGGTCAGCTGGTAGCTAACATCCTCATGGGAGCTCAGCTAAACATCCTCATGGGAGGTCAGCTGGTAGCTAACATCCTCATGGGAGGTCAGCTAGTAGCTAACATCCTCATGGGAGGTCAGCTGGTAGCTAACATCCTCATGGGAGGTCAGCTGGCAGCTAACATCCTCATGGGAGGTCAGCTGGTAGCTAACATCCTCATGGGAGGTCAGCTGGTAGCTAACATCCTCATGGGAGGTCAGCTGGTAGCTAACATCCTCATGGGAGGTCAGCTGGTAGCTAACATCCTCATGGGATGTCAGCTGGCTAGGGAGGTCTAAAATCCTCATGGGAGGTCAGCTGGTAGCTAACATCCTCATGGGAGGTCAGCTGGTAGCTAACATCCTCATGGGAGGTCAGCTGGTAGCTAACATCCTCATGGGAGGTCAGCTGGTAGCTAACATCCTCATGGGAGGTCAGCTGGTAGCTAACATCCTCATGGGAGGTCAGCTGGCAGCTAACATCCTCATGGGAGGTCAGCTGGTAGCTAACATCCTCATGGGAGGTCAGCTGGCAGCTAACATCCTCATGGGAGGTCAGCTGGTAGCTAACATCCTCATGGGAGGTCAGCTGGTAGCTAACATCCTCATGGGAGGTCAGCTGGTAGCTAACATCCTCATGGGAGGTCAGCTGGCAGCTAACATCCTCATGGGAGGTCAGCTGGTAGCTAACATCCTCATGGGAGGTCAGCTGGTAGCTAACATCCTCATGGGAGGTCAGCTGGTAGCTAACATCCTCATGGGAGGTCAGCTGGTAGCTAACATCCTCATGGGAGGTCAGCTGGCAGCTAACATCCTCATGGGAGGTCAGCTGGTAGCTAACATCCTCATGGGAGGTCAGCTGGTAGCTAACATCCTCATGGGAGGTCAGCTGGTAGCTAACATCCTCATGGGAGGTCAGCTGGTAGCTAACATCCTCATGGGAGGTCAGCTGGTAGCTAACATCCTCATGGGAGGTCAGCTGGTAGCTAACATCCTCATGGGAGGTCAGCTGGTAGCTAACATCCTCATGGGAGGTCAGCTGGCAGCTAACATCCTCATGGGAGGTCAGCTGGTAGCTAACATCCTCATGGGAGGTCAGCTGGTAGCTAACATCCTCATGGGAGGTCAGCTGGTAGCTAACATCCTCATGGGAGGTCAGCTGGCAGCTAACATCCTCATGGGAGGTCAGCTGGCAGCTAACATCCTCATGGGAGGTCAGCTGGCAGCTAACATCCTCATGGGAGGTCAGCTGGTAGCTAACATCCTCATGGGAGGTCAGCTGGTAGCTAACATCCTCATGGGAGGTCAGCTGGTAGCTAACATCCTCATGGGAGGTCAGCTGGCAGCTAACATCCTCATGGGAGGTCAGCTGGCAGCTAACATCCTCATGGGAGGTCAGCTGGCAGCTAACATCCTCATGGGAGGTCAGCTGGCAGCTAACATCCTCATGGGAGGTCAGCTGGTAGCTAACATCCTCATGGGAGGTCAGCTGGCAGCTAACATCCTCATGGGAGGTCAGCTGGCAGCTAACATCCTCATGGGAGGTCAGCTGGCAGCTAACATCCTCATGGGAGGTCAGCTGGCAGCTAACATCCTCATGGGAGGTCAGCTGGTAGCTAACATCCTCATGGGAGGTCAGCTGGCAGCTAACATCCTCATGGGAGGTCAGCTGGCAGCTAACATCCTCATGGGAGGTCAGCTGGCAGCTAACATCCTCATGGGAGGTCAGCTGGCAGCTAACATCCTCATGGGAGGTCAGCTGGCAGCTAACATCCTCATGGGAGGTCAGCTGGTAGCTAACATCCTCATGGGAGGTCAGCTGGCAGCTAACATCCTCATGGGAGGTCAGCTGGCAGCTAACATCCTCATGGGAGGTCAGCTGGCAGCTAACATCCTCATGGGAGGTCAGCTGGTAGCTAACATCCTCATGGGAGGTCAGCTGGTAGCTAACATCCTCATGGGAGGTCAGCTGGTAGCTAACATCCTCATGGGAGGTCAGCTGGTAGCTAACATCCTCATGGGAGGTCAGCTGGCAGCTAACATCCTCATGGGAGGTCAGCTGGCAGCTAACATCCTCATGGGAGGTCAGCTGGCAGCTAACATCCTCATGGGAGGTCAGCTGGTAGCTAACATCCTCATGGGAGGTCAGCTGGCAGCTAACATCCTCATGGGAGGTCAGCTGGCAACTAACATCCTCATGGGAGGTCAGCTGGCAGCTAACATCCTCATGGGAGGTCAGCTGGCAACTAACATCCTCATGGGAGGTCAGCTGGCAGCTAACATCCTCATGGGAGGTCAGCTGGCAACTAACATCCTCATGGGAGGTCAGCTGGCAGCTAACATCCTCATGGGAGGTCAGCTGGTAGCTAACATCCTCATGTGAGGTCAGCTGGCAGCTAACATCCTCATGGGAGGTCAGCTGGTAGCTAACATCCTCATGGGAGGTCAGCTGGCAGCTAACATCCTCATGGGAGGTCAGCTGGCAGCTAACATCCTCATGGGAGGTCAGCTGGCAGCTAACATCCTCATGGGAGGTCAGCTGGTAGCTAACATCCTCATGGGAGGTCAGCTGGCAGCTAACATCCTCATGGGAGGTCAGCTGGTAGCTTACATCCTCATGGGAGGTCAGCTGGCAGCTAACATCCTCATGGGAGGTCAGCTGGCAGCTAACATCCTCATGGGAGGTCAGCTGGCAGCTAACATCCTCATGGGAGGTCAGCTGGTAGCTAACATCCTCATGGGAGGTCAGCTGGTAGCTAACATCCTCATGGGAGGTCAGCTGGTAGCTAACATCCTCATGGGAGGTCAGCTGGTAGCTAACATCCTCATGGGAGGTCAGCTGGTAGCTAACATCCTCATGGGAGGTCAGCTGGTAGCTAACATCCTCATGGGAGGTCAGCTGGTAGCTAACATCCTCATGGGAGGTCTGCTGGTAGCTAACATCCTCATGGGAGGTCAGCTGGTAGCTAACATCCTCATGGGAGGTCTGCTGGTAGCTAACATCCTCATGGGAGGTCAGCTGGTAGCTAACATCCTCATGGGAGGTCTGCTGGTAGCTAACATCCTCATGGGAGGTCAGCTGGTAGCTAACATCCTCATGGGAGGTCTGCTGGTAGCTAACATCCTCATGGGAGGTCAGCTGGTAGCTAACATCCTCATGGGAGGTCAGCTGGTAGCTAACATCCTCATGGGAGGTCAGCTGGTAGCTAACATCCTCATGGGAGGTCAGCTGGCAGCTAACATCCTCATGGGAGGTCAGCTGGCAGCTAACATCCTCATGGGAGGTCAGCTGGCAGCTAACATCCTCATGGGAGGTCAGCTGGTAGCTAACATCCTCATGGGAGGTCAGCTGGTAGCTAACATCCTCATGGGAGGTCAGCTGGTAGCTAACATCCTCATGGGAGGTCAGCTGGTAGCTAACATCCTCATGGGAGGTCAGCTGGTAGCTAACATCCTCATGGGAGGTCAGCTGGTAGCTAACATCCTCATGGGAGGTCAGCTGGTAGCTAACATCCTCATGGGAGGTCAGCTGGTAGCTAACATCCTCATGGGAGGTCAGCTGGTAGCTAACATCCTCATGGGAGGTCAGCTGGTAGCTAACATCCTCATGGGAGGTCAGCTGGTAGCTAACATCCTCATGGGAGGTCAGCTGGTAGCTAACATCCTCATGGGAGGTCTGCTGGTAGCTAACATCCTCATGGGAGGTCAGCTGGTAGCTAACATCCTCATGGGAGGTCTGCTGGTAGCTAACATCCTCATGGGAGGTCAGCTGGTAGCTAACATCCTCATGGGAGGTCTGCTGGTAGCTAACATCCTCATGGGAGGTCAGCTGGTAGCTAACATCCTCATGGGAGGTCAGCTGGTAGCTAACATCCTCATGGGAGGTCAGCTGGTAGCTAACATCCTCATGGGAGGTCAGCTGGTAGCTAACATCCTCATGGGAGGTCAGCTGGTAGCTAACATCCTCATGGGAGGTCAGCTGGCAGCTAACATCCTCATGGGAGGTCAGCTGGTAGCTAACATCCTCATGGGAGGTCAGCTGGTAGCTAACATCCTCATGGGAGGTCAGCTGGTAGCTAACATCCTCATGGGAGGTCAGCTGGTAGCTAACATCCTCATGGGAGGTCAGCTGGTAGCTAACATCCTCATGGGAGGTCAGCTGGTAGCTAACATCCTCATGGGAGGTCAGCTGGTAGCTAACATCCTCATGGGAGGTCAGCTGGTAGCTAACATCCTCATGGGAGGTCAGCTGGTAGCTAACATCCTCATGGGAGGTCAGCTGGTAGCTAACATCCTCATGGGAGGTCAGCTGGTAGCTAACATCCTCATGGGAGGTCAGCTGGTAGCTAACATCCTCATGGGAGGTCAGCTGGTAGCTAACATCCTCATGGGAGGTCAGCTGGCAGCTAACATCCTCATGGGAGGTCAGCTGGTAGCTAACATCCTCATGGGAGGTCAGCTGGTAGCTAACATCCTCATGGGAGGTCAGCTGGTAGCTAACATCCTCATGGGAGGTCAGCTGGTAGCTAACATCCTCATGGGAGGTCAGCTGGTAGCTAACATCCTCATGGGAGGTCAGCTGGTAGCTAACATCCTCATGGGAGGTCAGCTGGTAGCTAACATCCTCATGGGAGGTCAGCTGGTAGCTAACATCCTCATGGGAGGTCAGCTGGTAGCTAACATCCTCATGGGAGGTCAGCTGGTAGCTAACATCCTCATGGGAGGTCAGCTGGTAGCTAACATCCTCATGGGAGGTCAGCTGGTAGCTAACATCCTCATGGGAGGTCAGCTGGTAGCTAACATCCTCATGGGAGGTCAGCTGGTAGCTAACATCCTCATGGGAGGTCAGCTGGTAGCTAACATCCTCATGGGAGGTCAGCTGGTAGCTAACATCCTCATGGGAGGTCAGCTGGTAGCTAACATCCTCATGGGAGGTCAGCTGGTAGCTAACATCCTCATGGGAGGTCAGCTGGCAGCTAACATCCTCATGGGAGGTCAGCTGGCAGCTAACATCCTCATGGGAGGTCAGCTGGTAGCTAACATCCTCATGGGAGGTCAGCTGGTAGCTAACATCCTCATGGGAGGTCAGCTGGTAGCTAACATCCTCATGGGAGGTCAGCTGGCAGCTAACATCCTCATGGGAGGTCAGCTGGTAGCTAACATCCTCATGGGAGGTCAGCTAGCTAACATCCTCATGGGAGGTCAGCTTGTAGCTAACATCCTCATGGGAGGTCAGCTGGTAGCTAACATCCTCATGGGAGGTCAGCTGGCAGCTAACCTCCTCATGGGAGGTCAGCTGGTAGCTAACATCCTCATGGGAGGTCAGCTGGTAGCTAACATCCTCATGGGAGGTCAGCTGGTAGCTAACATCCTCATGGGAGGTCAGCTGGTAGCTAACATCCTCATGGGAGGTCAGCTGGCAGCTAACATCCTCATGGGAGGTCAGCTGGTAGCTAACATCCTCATGGGAGGTCAGCTGGCAGCTAACATCCTCATGGGAGGTCAGCTGGTAGCTAACATCCTCATGGGAGGTCAGCTGGTAGCTAACATCCTCATGGGAGGTCAGCTGGTAGCTAACATCCTCATGGGAGGTCAGCTGGCAGCTAACATCCTCATGGGAGGTCAGCTGGCAGCTAACATCCTCATGGGAGGTCAGCTGGCAGCTAACATCCTCATGGGAGGTCAGCTGGCAGCTAACATCCTCATGGGAGGTCAGCTGGTAGCTAACATCCTCATGGGAGGTCAGCTGGTAGCTAACATCCTCATGGGAGGTCAGCTGGCAGCTAACATCCTCATGGGAGGTCAGCTGGCAGCTAACATCCTCATGGGAGGTCAGCTGGTAGCTAACATCCTCATGGGAGGTCAGCTGGTAGCTAACATCCTCATGGGAGGTCAGCTGGCAGCTAACATCCTCATGGGAGGTCAGCTGGTAGCTAACATCCTCATGGGAGGTCAGCTGGCAGCTAACATCCTCATGGGAGGTCAGCTGGCAGCTAACATCCTCATGGGAGGTCAGCTGGCAGCTAACATCCTCATGGGAGGTCAGCTGGTAGCTAACATCCTCATGGGAGGTCAGCTGGCAGCTAACATCCTCATGGGAGGTCAGCTGGCAGCTAACATCCTCATGGGAGGTCAGCTGGCAGCTAACATCCTCATGGGAGGTCAGCTGGTAGCTAACATCCTCATGGGAGGTCTGCTGGTAGCTAACATCCTCATGGGAGGTCAGCTGGTAGCTAACATCCTCATGGGAGGTCAGCTGGTAGCTAACATCCTCATGGGAGGTCAGCTGGCAGCTAACATCCTCATGGGAGGTCAGCTGGCAGCTAACATCCTCATGGGAGGTCAGCTGGTAGCTAACATCCTCATGGGAGGTCTGCTGGTAGCTAACATCCTCATGGGAGGTCAGCTGGTAGCAAACATCCTCATGGGAGGTCAGCTGGTAGCTAACATCCTCATGGGAGGTCAGCTGGCAGCTAACATCCTCATGGGAGGTCAGCTGGCAGCTAACATCCTCATGGGAGGTCAGCTGTAGCTAACATCCTCATGGGAGGTCAGCTGGCAGCTAACATCCTCATGGGAGGTCAGCTGGCAGCTAACATCTCATGGGAGGTCTAACATCCTCATGGGAGGTCAGCTGGCAGCTAACATCCTCATGGGAGGTCAGCTGGCTGCTAACATCCTCATGGGAGGTCAGCTGGTAGCTAACATCCTCATGGGAGGTCAGCTGGAAGCTAACATCCTCATGGGAGGTCAGCTGGTAGCTAACATCCTCATGGGAGGTCAGCTGGTAGCTAAACATCCTCATGGGAGGTCAGCTGGTAGCTAACATCCTCATGGGAGGTCAGCTGGTAGCTAACATCCTCATGGGAGGTCAGCTGGTAGCTAACATCCTCATGGGAGGTCAGCTGGTAGCTAACATCCTCATGGGAGGTCAGCTGGTAGCTAACATCCTCATGGGAGGTCCTGACAATGTACAACAATGTTCTTGATATGTTTCTTTATGTTTTTACTAATTTTCAGGTTTTATCTAATTATTTCTGGTTTTACTGCATATCTTCCCTAGAGTTTCTGGACTGTAGTGTCTGCTTACTCATGTGTCTCCTTACTCATGTGTCTGCTTACTCATGTGTCTGCTTACTCATGTGTCTCCTTACTCATGTGTCTGCTTACTCATGTGTCTCCTTACTAATAATGTGTCTCCTTACTCATATGTTTCCTTACTCATGTTTCTCCTTATGTGTCTTCTTACTCATGTGTCTCCTTACTCGTCATGTGTCTCCTTACTCATCATGTGTCTCCTTACTCATCGTGTGTCTCCTTGCTCATGTGTCCTTACTCATGTGTCAACTTACTCATCATATATCTCCTTACTCATGTATCTCCTTATTCATGTGTCTCCTTATTCATGTGTCTCCTTACTCATGTGTCTTCTTGCTCATGTGTCTCCTTACTCATAACGTCTCCTTACTACTATCTCATACGTCTTCTTACTCATGTCTCCTTACTCATGTGTCTCCTTACTCATCATCTCCTTACTTATGTGTCTCCTTACTCATGTGTCTCCTTACTCATCGTGTGTCTCCTTACTCATCATGTGTCTCCTTACTCATGTGTCTCCTTACTCATCGTTTGTCTTTCTCATGTGTCTCCTCACTCATCGTGTCTCCTTACTCATGTGTCTCCTTACTAATAATGTCTCCTTACTAATAATGTGTCTCCTTACTCATGTGTCTTACTCATGTGTCTCCTTACTCATGTATGTCCTTACTCATGTCTCCATACTCATGTGTCTCCTTACTCATGTATGTCCTTACTCATGTCTCCATACTCATGTGTCTCCTTACTCATGTGTCTCCTTTTTCATGTCTCTCCTTACTCATCCTGTCTCTCCTTACTCATCGTGTGTTTCCTTACTCGTCATGTGTCTGCACTCATCGTGTCTTTGTTTATTCATCGTATGTATTGCATGTAAGCACTAATAGCCTGGTTAATCAGGGCTAATTACCATAAAAACTGACCTTGATACCGGCCATAAAAAATGTTACCCAAATGGAATTACTACTAAAAGGAAATTTCGAAGTTAACAACAGTTTATTTGATCCAGGAAGGTTTTTTTACGTAATATGCTATTAAAATGTATTTATTTGAGATTTAAGCAAAGCAAGTTAAAGACATGTGGAGGAAAACCTGTCAGGAATGTACTTAGTGGCCACTTTATTAGGTATACCCTTTTAGTGTTTGGCATGGATGTAGGAAGGTGCTGGAATTGTAACTTCAACTACCCAGGTTTGGTGAGCCTGTGCCCGCTGTAGCCTCAGTTTCCTAGTTTTTTTTATCTGACAGTGAAATCCGACGTGATCTTCCGGAGCTGTAGGTCATACACTTCAAGGTTCGATATGTGCCTTCATAGATGTTCTTCTGCGTACCACTGTTATAACATGTGGTTATTTGTGTTACTGTCTCCTTCCTGTCAGCTTGAAACAATCTGGCCATTATCTGACCCCTCTCATTATCCAGACGTTTTCGCCCACAGACATGCCGCTCACAGGATGTTTAGTGTTTTCACACCATTCTCTGTAAACACTAGAGAATGTAGTACGTGAAAATCCCAGGAGATCAGTTTCTGAGGTACTCAAACCACCCTGTCTGGCACCAACAGTTATTCCACGATCAAAGTCACTTGGATCACATTCCTTCCCCATTCTGATGTTCAGTCTGAACAATAACTGAACATCTTGTCCAGGTCTGCATGTTGTTAGGCATTCAGGTGCTTCTACTTGATTGTCCGATTAGATATTTGCAATAACGAGCAGGTGTATAAGTGTACCTAATAAATACAATTATACAATCCTACCTGTAAAGATGGTTACACATGCCTCATTAAACAAATAAGGGAGGTTAATGTCCTTGTCCTGACAGTGACTGCAGTTAATCGACACCACAGTAATAACCCAGAAGATAACACCAAAATCTCCTGCAAAGATATCAGAAACACTTTTTTCTGCCTCAGTCACGTAAAAATTTAGCAGCACAGTAGATATCAGTCATCAGCCAGGCAGCCGACGGAGATGCGAATAACCAGGTAAAGCCACCAGGTAACAACCTTCCCACAACACGCCTGTACAGCGAGACAGATTGTAGACGAGATAGAGAAGGTACAACCTAACTGGACTAGCAGCTACCTCATACTAACTTCAGAATCCGGGAAAACCCTGTGAAGCTAGAGTCATTATAGGACATCCTCCAGAAGTTAATGAAATACTCATTACCGTAATTCAGTTATCAAAAACAGTTCTTTTGTCACATGTCCTCAACATTACAAAAGAAACAGAATTTATAAGGAGATAGCCCAAGTGACCCAGGTGATCTGGCCTTGAAGAAGCACTAATGTTGGTCACATCATACTTCATGTAGCCACACAGTGTAGCATGAAGCCGCTTGACATCACACCGCAGGTCACAGTATTACCATACATTCTTCACTAAGTATGTGATTACATCTTAATGACATCAGTGGACGTCTTACTCTCTGTGTACAGAATTATACCCCTAACAGTACTTAATATTAAGTCTTAATACCAATGATAATGATAAAATATATGTAAATATGATAATTTTTATGTAGCTTATAAAGTATACTTAAGTACTGATATCTATCTCTCTCGTGTGTCAACATGACAGTGTATCTCGTTACTCACAGTGTGTCTCTTTACTCACAGTGTATCTCTCTTTACTCACAGTTTGTTTACTCAGTGTGTATTTACTCACAGTGTGTGTATTTTTCGTGTTTACGTGATGGTTCACACTGTCTATTTACGACTCATATATATTGTATTAGTTCTGTTTTATCATTGTATCGAATTCATAGGTAGATCTCTCTCTCTCTCTCTCTCTCTCTCTTTCTCTCTCTCTTTCCCATTTATCAAACGTCTCCTGTTTCCTGAGTTCCATTTATCTAGAATTCCCCTCAGCTCTTCTCTTTTTTATGCTTCACTCCTTCGTTCTATTCCCCTATTACTATATTACAGACTTAGTAAATCGCCTGCCTCTCTCTCTCTCTCTCTCTCTCTCTCTCTCTCTCTCTCTCTCTCTCTCTCTCTCTCTCTCTCTCTCTCTCTCTCTCTCTCTCTCTCTCTCTGTAGTAGACAAAGGCAACACTAAACTGTTATAAAAGTAAGTATGATCGTACTCTGGCTGCAAAGGATAGGAAAAGCTGAGTTAGGAGACGGGACCAAGAAATGTAGCTCGACTCTTGCTTGCACAGTAAGCGAGTACACACATACGTTGTATTAATCGCCTAATCTCTCCAATTCTTCATCTCCTTCTCACTTTTTATTTCTTCCTGCGTTTATCACCACTTCATCCGTCTTCATAAACCACTCTCCCCTTCTCTGCCTCTCTCGTTAATTTCGCTTTTTTAACTATCCTTTTTATTCTACTCTCCCTTGTTTTGTCTCAGTGCTCTTATTCTCCCTTCCATCTACCATTTTATCTCCTGCTTTCCCTTTGTTGCTCACGTTGTGTTGTTCCTCCTTTTTTTGTTTGTCTGTGCCTGTCTCGCTCCCGTCCCTTTCCCTCATCCGCGTCTCCCCGCCCCCTCCCCGCCCCCTCCCCGCCTTTCCACAGAACGAGGACAAATAACGAGGTATGTGAGGGATAACCCTTTACTCTGCAAGCTCAGTAAAGGGAAATTTTGCAGCAGCAGCAGGTAGATGCACACACAACAACAATAAAAACACAATAAATATAAAACCTACTTTTAATACTACTCCCAATACTGCTAATAATACTTCAGCTACTCGTAGGTTATCAAGAGAAAAATACAGGTTGACGAAACATATATAGAGGAAGGTGTGACTAACACCTGTCTTGCTTACATCTTATGTCTTAGGTCTCCCTGAAGATGTGTGTATCTTATAGTGAGTACCTGATTTTTTTCGTTCCTATATAAGGTTTTTGTAACACTTGTGTACATGTGCAGGTGCTCACTGATCATTGTTTAATAAGAACATAAGAAAGAAGGAACACGGCAACAGGTCTACTGACCCATGCGGAGCAGGTCCATGTCCCCCCCCCGGATTAGCCCAATGATCCCCCCCGGATTAGCTCAATGACCCACCCAGTCTGGTTACCTCCACTCAAGGATGGAGCACGGCACCAGACCCAGCAGCGCAAGCTAGTCAGGTCCAACTCACACCCACCCACACCCAATAATGTATTTATCTGACCTATTTTTAAAACTACACAACGTTTTAGCCTCAATAACTGTACTCGGGAGTTTGTTCCACTCATCCACAACTCTATTACCAAACCAGTGCTTTCCTATATCCTTCCTGAATCTGAATTTTTCCAACTTGAAACCATTGCTGCGAGTCCTGTCATGGCTGGAAATTTTCAGCACGCTATTTACATCCTCTTTATTTATTCCTGTTTTCCATTTATACACCTCGATCATATCCCCCTAATTCTACGCCTTTCGAGAGAGTGCAGATTCAGGGCCCTCAGTCTATCCTCATTGGAAAGATTTCTGATACATGGGATCATCTTTGTCATCCTCCTCTGTACATTTTCCAGAGTGTTTATATCCATTCTATAATATGGTGACCAGAACTGTGCAGCATAGTCTAAATGAGACCTAACCAAAGATGTATAGAGTTGAAGAACAACCTGAAGACTTCTATTATTTATACTTCTAGATATGAAGCCAAGAATTCTGTTAGCTTTATTGCGAACACTAATGCACTGTTGTCTTGGTTTTAAATTACTGCTAACCAGAACTCCTAAATCCTTTTCGCAATCAGTAGTATTAAGATCTACATTATTTAGTTTATATGTGGCATGGTTATTTAACTGTCCAACATTTAGAACTTTGCATTTGTCAATATTAAACTGCATCTGCCACTTCTCCGACCACTGCATCAGTCTATTCAAATCATCTTGGAGTGCTCTAGTGTCCTCATTAGAATGAATTGGACGGCCTATTTTGGTGTCATCAGCAAATTTGCTTATGTCGCTATTTATTCTTTCATTTATGTCGTTTATGTAAATTGTGAGCAACAACGGGCCCAACACTGACCCCTGAGGAACACCGCTTGTGACGTGCCCCATTCTGATTTCTCCCCATTTATGCAAACTCTCTGCTGCCTATTTGTCAGCCATGCCTCTACCCAGGAAAAAATTTCTCCTCCTATTCCGTGTGCCTTAAGTTTCCTCAATAGCCTTTGATGTGGAACTCTATCGAAAGCCTTACTGAAGTCCATATACACAATATCATATTCATTACCAAGATCTACCTTAAACCATACCCCCGGCCGGGATTGAACCCGCGGTCATAGAGTCTCAAAACTCCAGCCCGTCGCGTTAGCCACTAGACCAGCTAGCCACAATAAGATTCATCCAACTAGGTATACCTAGTTGGATGAATCTTATTGTGGCTAGCTGGTCTAGTGGCTAACGCGACGGGCTGGAGTTTTGAGACTATGACCGCGGGTTCAATCCCGGCCGGGGGTATGGTTTATTTGCAATCGTGTCATTACGATTTCTTGAGTCAAGATCTACCTTCTCAAACACCTTAGTGAAAAAAGTTAGTAAATTCGTAAGACAGAAACGCCCCTTTTTAAAACCGTGTTGAGATTCATTAATCAATCTGTGCCTATCAAGATGGCTATGAATTGCTTCGGCAATTATTGATTCCATAAATTTTCCCACTATGGAGGTAAGGCTTATTGGTCTATTGTTCGAAGCCAAGGACCTGTCACCTGCCTTGTAAATAGGTATTACATTTGTCATTTTCCACTTGTCAGGCACTATGCCAGTTTGTAGTGATATGTTAAAAAGATTTATTAGCCAAAGGTATGCTAAGTTCCTCTTTACATTCCTTTAACACCTTTGCAAACAGTTCATCAGGACCTGGGGATTTGTTAGGTTTTAGTTTCTCTATTTGTCTGAGGACCATGTCACTAGTTACCGCAATCGTACATAGTTTATTATCCTGTTCTACATAATCTATTATTTCAGGAATATCGCTAGTATTTTCCTGGGTGAAAACTGAGAGGAAGTAGGTATTGAGAATTTCACACATATCCTTATCACTGTCAGTGATCTGACCAGAGTTACTCTTAAGTGGGCCAATCTTGTCTCTAATCTTACTTCTGTATACCTGAAAGAACCCTTTTGGGTTAGTCTTTGAATCCCTTGCGACCTTAGCCTCATAATCCCTTTTTGCTTTTCTTATTCCTTTCTTTATTTCTCTCTTTAATTGAATATATTGATTTCTTAACTGCCAATCCCCTCTTTTGATACGCCAATATATGCCTCTCTTTTGACCAATGATATGTTTTAATCTATTGTTCATCCATTTGGGATCATTTTTGTTAGATCTAATTTCCCTACTCGGAACAAAAGTTGTCTGGGCAGCTAGAACTATGCTCTGAAAAACGTCATATTGGCAACCAAGATCACCTACCTGACCCATAGTCAGGACATCCCAATTTAGCCCACCCAAGTAATTTTTCAGTCACATGAAGTCGTCCAAACGAAAATCTGGGACAGAGATTTGATCGCAGTTATCTGGGTAATTCCATGATATATTGAAACTAAGTGATTTGTGATCACTTTCCCCAAACTCATCATTAACCTCAAGATTAATAATTAGTGAATCTTTGTTGGCAAGAACCAAGTCAAGCAGATTGTTTCCTCTAGTTGGTTTTGTCACAACCTGTTCTAAAAAGCAATCCTGAACCGTATCAAGAAAGTCACTAGACTCAAGATTTCCTGTCATATTGTTCCAATCAATTTGTCTAAAGTTAAAATCTCCCATTATCACAACATTTTCATATCCAGATGCCTTATGAATTTCGTCCTATAACAGCTTACTGCACTCCCTATCAAGGCATGGGGGACCTATAAATCACACCCAAAATTAATTTGTCACGACCCTCGAGAAACTGTAGCCAAACAGATTCTGTGTTCGATGTTTCTAATCTTATATCATGCCTTAAGACATGTAACTTTAAGCTCTGTATGTTCATATTTGTCAGTATACATGCTTAATAAAATGGAATTGCTGGATTCTGTACAGTGACTACATAATGTTTTATCTGATTGCCTTCGAACTTGTAGCGTCTGTTTATTTTGCCCAGTGGGTTTGTATTGTTATTTAGCTGCATAATTTGCCAATATTTTTTAAACAAATTGTGATGTTGATGACACTCCAGCAACTGAAGAATTCATCTTGAGATAGATTTCAAGCCTCTACTGCTGACTTACTATAAACGAGGAATGATCTATATGTTGTGTCTGTGTAAGTACAAGCCACGTGGGTTAACAAGCCAGATGTTGAAAGCCACACACTGCCTGGCATCACCCATGACGTCACCATGCTGTCTGTATCACTCCCCTGACGTCACAATCCTGTGACGTCTCCCAGGATGTTGCTCACGTCACCCACGACGTCTGCCTGACGTTACCTCGCGACGTCACTCAGGACGTCTGCCCGACGTCACTCCAGGACGCCATCTCACGACGTCACCCTGGACGTCTGCCTGACGTCACTCCAGGACGCTGCCCGACGTCACCTTGCGACATTACTCCACGACGCCTCCGTGTTGCCCTGACGTCACCTTGCGATGTCACCCCATGACATCACCTCACGACGCCACGCCTGACATCACATGATGTCACATCGACAGTGTTATAGTTTCACCGTGAGCAAATTGTTCAGTATTGTCTAGAAGAATGAGAGAAGGTATATGTCACGTGTTAATTCCTCCCAGTCAGTGATATCACATGTTCGTGTATGGCTTAGTATCGATTTTTGCACAGAAAAGTGTCATTTGCTAGTGCAAGTCATGTTGTAACTGCATGTGCAGTAGGTGTGTGCAGTTTTCCGTGTCCTGTGTGGTTCTGAGCACAGCTGTGTGTGTGGACCTCAGTATGTTCTGAGCACAGCTGTGTGTGTGGACCACAGTATGTTCTGAGCACAGCTGTGTGTGTGGACCACAGTATGTTCTGAGCACAGCTGTGTGTGTGGACCACAGTATGTTCTGAGCACAGCTGTGTGTGTGGACCACAGTATGTTCTGAGCACAGCTGTGTGTGTGGACCACAGTATGTTCTGAGCACAGCTATGTGTGTGGACCACAGTATGTTATGAGCACAGCTATGTGTGTGGACCACAGTATGTTCTGAGCACAGCTGTGTGTGTGGACCACAGTATGTTCTGAGCACAGCTGTGTGTGTGGACCACAGTATGTTCTGAGCCCAGACCGCTGGTAGCACCTCGTGTTACTTGTCACCTGTTGTGATCATTGACAG
The DNA here is from genome assembly GCF_038502225.1 of Cherax quadricarinatus. Classification (NCBI taxonomy): domain Eukaryota; kingdom Metazoa; phylum Arthropoda; class Malacostraca; order Decapoda; family Parastacidae; genus Cherax; species Cherax quadricarinatus. Next base: position 4,635 of record NW_027197272.1, on the reverse strand, counting down.
CTGACATTAGTCAGTCCAAGCATCCGTTAGAAGCGTCTGAGCCCCCCTTGTACAAAAAGCTCTTCTGCTCGCCGCTCGTAGATGCCTTGCTGAGTCGTACCTACTATGCCTCCCCTTGAGACTCGTTTCACTCCACCTCCTGCACGTCAGAGTGCAGTTATGTGTAGAAAACCTATCTGAGGATGCTTAGACAAACCTCTGCTATGACTCTAACTCTGTCGAGAGAATGACATCGTCACGCCACAGTAGTCCTGTCTGCAGGAGACTGTCTGACTCGTGTCACAGCTTCAGTGAGCAGCCTGCACAAAGATGTCACTTTGACTGCTAACCCGCTCGCTGCAGTTGTGGTGTATGCTGTTATGATTCCCAGATGTTTTGCCTGAGTCATCACTACCATGACTCACTCCACTGTCGCTTGCAGTAACTGCCCAGCGACAGTACCAGTCGAGAAATGTCCTGAGTCGCTTGCCAGAAGAATTCCTGCCCAGTTGCCGAGTATTGATGATGCCTCACTCGAGGGCGCCAGCAGGTTGTGCCCCAGGGTGAGTGAACCCTGCAGCAACTACTATGACGACTGCTTCACTGTTCCAGAGGAGACTTTACCCTGTTACATCACAGCTCCGCCACAGCGATGTCTCCTGTGTTGCAGTATCTGTCCAGATGCAGAAAGGCGTGCAGTGATGGCAACTGACACTCTCTTCCTTGGACCATGAAGCCCATCCTACTTTTTTTTCTTCCCTCCCTGTAGGAATTTTTTTTCCCATGTCCACATGTATATATATGTTTTCATTTTGTGTTCTGTGCCCTGTTCCTGCGAGACAGAGACCAAGTTTTTTTCAATCAAGCAAGGTCGAGGATGATCATGGTTAGGTGGCCGAGCAAAATGTAGACAGTAAGCCTGCATGACTAGTTCCCATAGTTTCCACCAGGGGCCTAGCCTCTAGGTGGGCATACCCAGTTCAACCCATGCCGCACTTATCCTCCCTCACTCGGCGCCAACTCAACCTAGACACAACAAGGCCCAGTTCTCTCTCCCTCACGGGCATGGCTCTCTGGGTCGTCCAGGGCACTTAAACACACTGCCTGTGTACTACGAACTGCAAATAAAAAAGCCTCCAAAGAGTATCATTGAACCTCCGCTTTGAACACCCCGTGTAATCTTTCGAAAACATCTTTGCCCTTCCCCAATCTTCATGACTTTGCATTTGGTGGGGTTAAACTCCAGAAGCCAGTTACTGGACCACACCTGCAGCCTGTCTAGATTCCTTTGTAGTTCTGCCTGGTCCTCGTCCAATTGAATTCTTCTCAACTTCACATCATCTGCAAACATGGACACCGGAGTCTATTCCTTCCGTCATGTCATTCACAAATGCCAGAAACAGCACCGGTCCTAAGACTGAGCCCTGTGGAGCCCCACTCATTACAGGTGCCCACTCTGACACCTCGCCACGCACGATGACTCACTGTTGTCTTCCTGACAGGTATTCCCTGATCCATTGTAGTGCCTTCCCTGTTATCCCTGCCTGATTCTCCAGCTTTTGCACTAATCTCTTGTGTGGAACTGTGTCAAAGGCCTTCTTACAGTCCAAGAAAATGCAGTCTACCCACCCCTCTCTCTCTTGTCTTACTGCTGTCACCCTGTCATAGAACTCCAGTAGGTTTGTGACACAGGATTTCCCGTCCTTGAACCTATGCTGGTTGTCGTTGATAAGCTTGTTCCCTTCTAGGTGCTCCACTACTCTTCTGATAATCTTCTCCATGACTGTTCATACTATACATGTTAGTGACACTGGTCTGTAGTTTAATGCTTCATATTTGTCTCCTTTTTTTTAAATTGGGACTACATTTGCTATCTTCCATATCTCAGGTAGTCGCCCTGTTTCGATAGAAGTGTTGAAGATTGTTGTTATTGGTACACATAGCACCTCTGCTCCCTCTTGCAGGACCCATGGAGAGATGTTATCCGGCCCCATTGCCTTTGAGGTATCTAGCTCAGCAGCCTCTTCACTTCTTCCTCAGTTGTACGTATTGTGTCCGTCACTTGATGGTGAACCCCACCTCTCAATCTTTGTGGAGTCTCTTCTGTCTCCACTGTGAACACTTCTTTTGAATCTCATGTTGAGCTCCTCACATACTTCATGGTATTTTCTTGTGATCTCCTCTCCTTCCTTCTTCTGCCTGATTACCTGGTCCTTGACTGTTGTTTTCCTCCTGATGTGGCTGTACAATAGATTTGGGTTTGGCTGCTATGTGATTTTCATATTGCTATTGGGCCTCCCTTCTTACCTGTGCATATTCATTTCTGGCTCTACAACTGCTCTCCTTATTCTCCTGGGTCCTTTGCCTTTTACACTTCTTCCATTCTCTAGCACACTTGGTTTTGGCCTCCCTACACCTTTGGATGAACCACGGGCTCATCCTGGCTCTCTCGTTATTTCTGTTACCCTTCGGTACAAACCTCTCCTCAGCTTCCTTACATATTGTTCTCACATATTCCATCATCTTGTTTACTGACTTCCCTGCTAGTTCTCTGTCCCACTGAACCCCATGAAGGAAATTCGTCATGCCTGTGTAGTCCCGTTTCTTGTAGTTTGGCTTCATTTGTCCTGCCCTTCCTGCTTCCCTCTCCACTTGTAACTCTACTATGTATTCGAAGCTCAGAACCACATGATCACTGGCCCTGAGGAGTCTTTCATATGTGATGTCCTCAATATCTGCACTACTCAAGGTGAATACTAGGTCCAGTCTCGCTGGTTCATCCTCTCCTCTCTCTCTGGTAGTGTCCTTTACGTGTTGGTACATGAGGCTTTCCAGTACTACCTCCATCATCTTAGCTCTCCACGTTTCCGGGACCCCATGTGGCTCTAGGTTCTCCCAGTCGATTTCCTGCTCACATGAACCCTTCTGGCCACTTCCACCAGTGTGTCCACCATCGCTCTTTTGCTCTCTTCATGCTCTTGCTTTGTCCTGCTGTTCTGTGGTGGGTTATACATCACTGCAATTACCACCTTGGGACTGCCAGACCGAAGTGTTCCTCTTATGTAATCTCTTGCTTCTCCTCTGTTTCCCCTCTCCAGCTCATCAAAATCCCATTGGTTTTTGATGAGCAGTGACACTCCTCCACCCCATCTGTTCCCTCTGTCTTTCCTCAGCATCTGATATCCCGTTGGAAAGATGGCATCTGTTACCATCCCTGTGAGCTTGGTTTCTGTGTGAGCTATGATGTCAGGTGATGCTTTTTTTACCCTTTCATGCCACTCCTCCCAGTTATTTATTATTCCATCAGCATTGGTGTACCATACCTTCAGTTTCCTCTCCAACACTGTGTTCTGGGGGTCTGTAAGGGTGGGGGACCTGGCAGTGTGCTGTGGGATTCTATGGCACATTTAGGGTGGGGAATGTAAGTGTGGACTGTGGTTTGTGTTGGGATAGCATGTTTGGTTGTGGGGTTCTGGGGTGATTCCATGTGTGCTTGCACTTGTTGCTCTGCCCTGCTCGGGTTGTCCTCTACTGGTACTGTCCTTGTCTCTCTTCCTAGCCCCTTTCGCCTCTGTGTCCTCTCCTTCAGCTGTTGTCATTCTGTTTTTGTTCTGTCTCAGTCTAGGAACACCCTCTTGTATGTTGATGATTCCTTCAGCCGTGGTATCTCTTGCAGCATCCTCTTTTGCACTGTTTCTGTCTGGAAAATCAGCTTGACCAGCCAATGTCTTCCCTTCAAGTGCCCCCATTCTCTGAAAATTTACTATCTCAGTCATGTCCTCTCCTTTTTCTTTGATGATGTTTTCAATCTCCTGTTTTTCTTCTAGCCGTCTTTCTTTGTGTGTCCTCCCCTCACTCTCCTGAAACCCATGAATAAACACTGACCTCCTCCTCTCCTCCTTTTACCTTTCCCTCTGTGTCTGTGGGTCCCATTTGTACATGGCCATTGTCTCCCTTTTTTTTTCCTGGTCGTGCCTCTGCATGTGACCTATCCCCCTCTCCACCTTCTTTCCCCTCCCTTACTACTATTGCTGCTCCCAACTACTCTCCCCCTTCTTTCCTTGGCCCTGCTTGGTGGGCTGATAAGGCCTTAGCATAAGTTTTGTCTCCTTCCTTTCGTTTTGGCTTCTCGTTCAGTAGGGGTGTACCAGCTTCAGATGCTATGCTTCCTCTGGGCAAAAGACCTATAACTCGCTTCAGCCTATTTACCTCATATTCTAGGGCCCTTATCCTGGCTTCTGTGGCTTCGACTTGTGACTGTGCGTGTGTGTGTACTCACCTAGTTGTACTCACCTAGTTGAGGTTGCGGGGGTCGAGTCCGAGCTCCTGGCCCCGCCTCTTCACTGATCGCTACTAGGTCACTCTCCCTGAGCCGTGAGCTTTATCATACCTCTGCTTAAAGCTATGTATGGATCCTGCCTCCACTACATCGCTTCCCAAACTATTCCACTTACTGATTACTCTGTGGCTGAAGAAATACTTCCTAACATCCCTGTGATTCATCTGTGTCTTCAGCTTCCAACTGTGTCCCCTTGTTACTGTGTCCAATCTCTGGAACATCCTGTCTTTGTCCACCTTGTCAATTCCTCTCAGTATTTTGTATGTCGTTATCATGTCCCCCCTATCTCTCCTGTCCTCCAGTGTCGTCAGGTTGAT
>NW_027197271.1:62500-64895 GCF_038502225.1 Cherax quadricarinatus | reverse complement strand
TTCCATTGCAGACACTGCAAGGCTCCAGGCGGACATCAACCGAATCTTTCAGTGGGCTGCAGAAAACAATATGAAGTTCAACGATGAGAAATTTCAATTACTCAGATATGGTAAACACGAGGAAATTAAATCTTCATCAGAGTACAAAACAAATTCTGGCCACAAAATAGAGCGAAACACCAACGTCAAAGACCTGGGAGTGATCATGTCAGAGGATCTCACCTTCAAGGACCATAACATTGTATCAATCGCATCTGCTAGAAAAATGACAGGATGGATAATGAGAACCTTCAAAACTAGGGAGGCCAAGCCTATGATGACACTCTTCAGGTCACTTGTTCTATCTAGGCTGGAATATTGCTGCACACTAACAGCACCTTTCAAGGCAGGTGAAATTGCTGACCTAGAAAATGTACAGAGAACCTTCACGGCGCGCATAACGGAGATAAAACACCTCAATTACTGGGAGCGCTTGAGGTTCCTAAACCTGTATTCCCTGGAACGCAGGCGGGAGAGATACATGATTATATACACCTGGAAAATCCTAGAGGGACTAGTACCGAACTTGCACACGAAAATCACTCACTACGAAAGCAAAAGACTTGGCAGACGATGCAACATCCCCCCAATGAAAAGCAGGGGTGTCATTAGCACGTTAAGAGACCATACAATAAGTGTCAGGGGCCCGAGACTGTTCAACTGCCTCCCAGCACACATAAGGGGGATTACCAACAGACCCCTGGCAGTCTTCAAGCTGGCACTGGACAAGCACCTAAAGTCAGTTCCTGACCAGCCGGGCTGTGGCTCGTACGTTGGTTTGCGTGCAGCCAGCAGCAACAGCCTGGTTGATCAGGCTCTGATCCACCAGGAGGCCTGGTCACAGACCGGGCCGCGGGGGCGTTGACCCCCGGAACTCTCTCCAGGTAAACTCCAGGTCATCATTATCAGTACTGTTTTCATTATATCGCTATCAGCATTATTATTGCAGCACTATGTTTCCCTATATCACTATCAACACTATCTTTTACTACATCACTATGAGCACTGTTTCATCCAGTCACAATTAACGCTCATTACATAAATATCACCACAATCATCACTCACACTCACCAATAAGTACATCGCTATCAACACTCACTGTTACTATCATTCATTACGTTATTATCACTATCACCATTGTTACTCATTACATCACTATCAAAATTATCAATATCACTCATTACATCACTATCAAAACTGTCACTATCACTCATATCATTATTATCAACACTATCCTTCTTAACATCACTATCAACAATATCTTCCATTGCATCACTATCAACGCTTTCATTACATCACTCTCTCCACTATTCCAATATAACTATATTTTATTAAATTTCACTATTAAATTAATGTTTCACCTGTCAAAGAGAATAATTGAGTTAGTTCGCGATTATTATATAGAAGATTGAGTCTTGACCTTCGCTGCAAGTGAGTGTCTAGATTCTCACTTGGTATATATAATACACGAAAGTTAACTCTCAGATCAACACTCGTTCCTCGGTAAAGTATAACCAACGAGATGAGTACTGGGGAAGACATGGACGTTCAGTACATAGGCACCTACCATCCTCTGTTTCACCAAACACGCTGTCTCAACACGAGAGAAATTATAAATATCCTCGAAAAAACACCAAGGACATTCGGTTAACGGTGTATAATTGTTAACTTTAATTGGCTATTAAATGTGTCAAAATTAAAACGAGGATAGGGTTTAGTGTTAACCATGATGCATCCTGGAGGTTGCGGTCACGCTGTGGCTTTGTATCGGTGTATGGACGGAATTTTGCTTTATAATGATTCCGCGCAGCTCAGCGTACCTCCTGAGCTGTGGATGTACCTGACACAAAATAAGTTCCCCACACGCCTTGTCAAGATTGTTAACCTAGTCAAACAATGCGACGACGTAGGTTCCTGCGGCTACCACGCTATTACGTTCCTGGATATTGTCAGCAGTTGTAATCTATATCACCACGAAGATATTATTTTACACTATAGTATGACAATGGGGAAATTTCCGGACCTGACAGCTGTACTCCGTGTATATGCAATTGTAAGAGAGTTCCACAGCGACATAGATTTATACACTAACCAAAGTGACGCTCTGCTAGATCATAGCACCAAACTCTCTTCACGTCTTGATATAATTCACAGAAAGAAATACCGGAAAATCAAACGGTTACAAGCACAAGGAATTTATCATAGTGAGATCAAAAAGAAACCACGAAAATATTCACGATTTGAACAAATGGCTCATTGAGCTAGAGGACCGGGGTTTTACCAATAGTGAAGAACAAGATGGAAGATGGAACAAGAGGAACCAGCATCTATCATCACTGAAGAACCAGGAGGATTG
>NW_027197271.1:50000-57500 GCF_038502225.1 Cherax quadricarinatus | reverse complement strand
CTAGCCTTGCATCCCCAGGTCCGCGGTTCCAGGGGTCCATCTGTGTGACGCCAGATGCTGCCCCTTCCCCACTACCCCCAACACCCAGCCTTGCATCCCAAGGTCCGCGGTTCCAGGGGTCCATCTGTGTGACGCCAGATGCTCCCCCTTCCCCACTACCCCCCAACACCCAGCCTTGCATCCCCAGGTCCGCGGTTCCAGGGGTCCATCTGTGTGACGCCAGATTCTCCCCCTTCCCCACTACCCCCCAACACCCAGCCTTGCATCCCCAGGTCCGCGGTTTCAGGGGTCCATCTGTGTGACGCCAGATGCTCCCCCTTCCCCACTACCCCCCAACACCCAGCCTTGCATCCCCAGGTCCGCGGTTCCAGGGGTCCATCTGTGTGACGCCAGATGCTCCCCCTTCCCCACTACCCCCAACACCCAGCCTTGCATCCCCAGGTCCGCGGTTCCAGGGGTCCATCTGTGTGATGCCAGATGCTCCCTCTTGCCCACTACCCCCTAGCACCCAGCCTTGCATCCCCAGGTTCGCGGTTCCAGGGATCCATCTCTGTGACGCCAGATGCTCCCCCTTCTCCACTACCCCCCAACACCCAGCCTTGCATCCCCAGGTCCGCGGTTCCAGGGGTCCATCTGTGTGCCGCCAGATGCTCCCCCTTCCCCACTACAACCCAAACACACAGCCTTGCATCCCCAGGTCCGCGGTTCCAGGGGCCCATCTGTGTGACGCCAGATGCTCCCCCTTCCCCACTACCCCCCAACACCCAGCCTTGCATCCCCAGGTCCGCGGTTCCAGGGGTCCATCTGTGTGACGCCAGATGCTCCCCCTTCCCCACTAACCCCAACACCCAGCCTTGCATCCCCAGGTCCGCGGTTCCAGGGGTCCATCTGTGTGACGCCAGATGCTCCCCCTTCCCCACTGAACACCCAGCCTTGCTTCCCCAGGTCCGCGGTTCCAGGGGTCCATCTGTGTGACGCCAGATGCTCCCCCTTCCCCACTACCCCCCAACACCCAGCCTTGTATCCCCAGGTCCGCGGTTCCAGGGGTCCATCTGTGTGACGCCAGATGCTCCCCCTTCCCCACTACCCCCCAACACCCAGCCTTGCATCCCCAGGTCCGCGGTTCCAGGGGTTCATCTGTGTGACGCCAGATGCTCCCCCTTCCCCACTTCCCCCCAACACCCAGCCTTGCATCCCCAGGTCCGCGGTTCCAGGGGTCCATCTGTGTGACGCCAGATGCTCCCCCTTCCCCACTACCCCCGAACACCCAGCCTTGCATCCCCACCCCAACACCCAGCCTTGCATCCCCAGGTCCGCGGTTCCAGGGGTCCATCTGTGTGACACCAGATGCTCCCCCTTCCTCACTACCCCCCCAACACCCAGCCTTACATCCCCAGGTCCGCGGTTCCAGGGGTCCATCTGTGTGACACCAGATGCTCCCCCTTCCCCACTACCCCCCAATACCCAGCCTTGCATCCCCAGGTCCGCGGTTCCAGGGGTCCATCTGTGTGCCGCCAGATGCTCCCCCTTCCCCACTACCCCCTAACACCCAGCCTTGCATCCCCAGGTCCGCGGTTCCAGGGGTCCATCTGTGTGACGCCAGATGCTCCCCCTTCCCCACTACCACCCAAACACCCAGCCTTGCATCCCCAGGTCCGCGGTTCCAGGGGTCCATCTGTGTGACGCCAGATGCTCCCCCTTCCCCACTACCCCCCAACACCCAGCCTTGCATCCCCAGGTCCGCGGTTCCAGGGGTCCATCAGTGTGACGCCAGATGCTCCCCCTTCCCCACTAACCCCAACACCCAGCCTTGCATCCCCAGGTCCGCGGTTCCAGGGGTCCATCTGTGTGACGCCAGATGCTCCCCCTTCCCCACTGCCCCCAACACCCAGCCTTGCATCACCAGGTCCGCGGTTCCAGGGGTCCATCAGTGTGGCGCCAGATGCTCCCCCTTCCCCACTAACCCCAACACCCAGCCTTGCATCCCCAGGTCCGCGGTTCCAGGGGTCCATCTGTGTGACGCCAGATGCTCCCCCTTCCCCACTGCCCCCAACACCCAGCCTTGCATCCCCAGTTCCGCGGTTCCAGGGGTCCATCTGTGTGACGCCAGATGCTCCCCCTTCCCCACTACCCCCCAACACCCAGCCTTGCATCCCCAGGTCCGCGGTTCCAGGGGTCCATCTGTGTGACGCCAGATGCTCCCCCTTCCCCACTGCCCCCAACACCCAGCCTTGCATCCCCAGGTCCGCGGTTCCAGGGGTCCATCTGTGTGACGCCAGATGCTCCCCCTTCCCCACTAACCCCAACACCCAGCCTTGCATCCCCAGGTCCGCGGTTCCAGGGGTCCATCTATGTGACGCCAGATGCTCCCCCTTCCCCACTGCCCCCAACAACCAGCCTTGCATCCCCAGTTCCGCGGTTCCAGGGGTCCATCTGTGTGACGCCAGATGCTCCCCCTTCCCCACTACCCCCCAACACCCAGCCTTGTATCCCCAGGTCCGCGGTTCCAGGGGTCCATCTGTGTGACGCCAGATGCTCCCCCTCCCCACTACCCCCCAACACCCAGCCTTGCATCACCAGGTCCGCGGTTCCAGGGGTTCATCTGTGTGACGCCAGATGCTCCCCCTTCCCCACTTCCCCCCAACACCCAGCCTTGCATCCCCAGGTCCGCGGTTCCAGGGGTCCATCTGTGTGACGCCAGATGCTCCCCCTTCCCCACTACCCCCCAACACCCAGCCTTGCATCCCCAGGTCCGCGGTTCCAGGGGTCCATCTGTGTGACGCCAGATGCTCCCCCTTCCCCACTACCCCCAAACACCCAGCCTTGCATCCCCAGGTCCGCGGTTCCAGGGGTCCATCTGTGTGACGCCAGATGCTCCCTCTTCCCCACTACCCCCTAACACCCAGCCTTGCATCCCCAGGTCCGCGGTTCCAGGGGTCCATCTCTGTGACGCCAGATGCTCCCCCTTCTCCACTACCCCCCAACACCCAGCCTTGCATCCCCAGGTCCGCGGTTCCAGGGGTCCATCTGTGTGACGCCAGATGCTCCCCCTTCCCCACTACTCCCCAACACCCAGCCTTGGATCCCCAGGTCCGCGGTTCCAGGGGGCCGTCTGTGTGCCGCCAGATGCTCCCCCTTCCCCACTACCACCCAAACACCCAGCCTTGCATCCCCAGGTCCGCGGTTCCAGGGGTCCATCTGTGTGACGCCAGATGCTCCCCGTTCCCCACTACCCCCCAACACCCAGCCTTGCATCCCCAGGTCCGCGGTTCCAGGGGTCCATCTGTGTGACGCCAGATGCTCCCCCTTCCCCACTACCCCCTAACACCCAGCCTTGCATCCCCAGGTCCGCGGTTCCAGGGGTCCATCTGTGTGACGCCAGATGCTCCCCCTTCCCCACTAACCCCAACACCCAGCCTTGCATCCCCAGGTCCGCGGTTCCAGGGGTCCATCTGTGTGACGCCAGATGCTCCCCCTTCCCCACTACCCCCCAACACCCAGCCTTGCATCCCCAGGTCCGCGGTTCCAGGGGTCCATCTGTGTGACGCCAGATGCTCCCCCTTCCCCACTTCCCCCCAACACCCAGCTTTGCATCCCCAGGTCCGCGGTTCCAGGGGTCCATCTGTGTGACGCCAGATGCTCCCCCTTCCCCACTACCCCCCAACACCCAGCCTTGCATCCCCAGGTCCGCGGTTCCAGGGGTCCATCTGTGTGACGCCAGATGCTCCCCCTTCCCCACTACCCCCCAACACCCAGCCTTGCATCCCCAGGTCCGCGGTTCCAGGGGTCCATCTGTGTGACGCCAGATGCTCCCCCTTCCCCACTAACCCCCAACACCCAGCCTTGCATCCCCAGGTCCGCGGTTCCAGGGGTCCATCTGTGTGACGCCAGATGCTCCCCCTTCCCCACTACCCCCAACTCCCAGCCTTGCATCCCCAGGTCCGCGGTTCCAGGGGTCCATCTGTGTGACGCCAGATGCTCCCCCTTCCCCACTACCCCCAACACCCAGCCTTGCATCCCCAGGTCCGCGGTTCCAGGGGTCCATCTGTGTGACGCCAGATGCTCCCCCTTCCCCACTACCCCCAACACCCAGCCTTGCATCCCCAGGTCCGCGGTTCCAGGGGTCCATCTGTATGACGTCAGATGCTCCCCCTTCCGCACTACCCCCCAACACCCAGCCTTGCATCCCCAGGTCCGCGGTTCCAGGGGTCAATCTGTGTGACGCCAGATGCTCCCCCTTCCCCACTACCCCCAACACCCAGCCTTTCATCCCCAGGTCCGCGGTTTCAGGGGTCCATCTGTGTGACGCCAGATGCTCCCCCTTCCCCACTACCTCCCAACACCCAGCCTTGCATCCCCAGGTCCGCGGTTCCAGGGGTCCATCTGTGTGACGCCAGATGCTCCCCCTTCCCCACTACTCCCCAACACCCAGCCTTGGATCCCCAGATCCGCGGTTCCAGGGGTCCATCTGTGTGCCGCCAGATGCTCCCCCTTCCCCACTACCCCCCAACACCCAGCCTTGCATCCCCAGGTCCGCGGTTCCAGGGGTCCATCTGTGTGACGCCAGATGCTCCCCCTTCCCCACTACCCCCCAACACCCAGCCTTGCATCCCCAGGTCCGCGGTTCCAGGGGTCCATCTGTGTGACGTCAGATGCTCCCCCTTCCCCACTACCCCCCAACACCCAGCCTTGCATCCCCAGGTCCGCGGTTCCAGGGGTCCATCTGTGTGACGCCAGATGCTCCCCCTTCCCCACTACCCCCCAACACCCAGCCTTGCATCCCCAGGTCCGCGGTTCCAGGGGTCCATCTGTGTGACGCCAGATGCTCCCCCTACCCCACTACCCCCCCCCTTCCCCAACACCCAGCCTTGCATCCCCAGGTCCGCGGTTCCAGGGGTCCATCTGTGTGACGCCAGATGCTCCCCCTTCCCCACTACCCCCCAACACCCAGCCTTGCATCCCCAGGTCCGCGGTTCCAGGGGTCCATCTGTGTGACGCCAGATGCTCCCCCTTCCCCACTACCCCCCAACACCCAGCCTTGCATCCCCAGGTCCGCGGTTCCAGGGGTCCATCTGTGTGACGCCAGATGCTCCCCCTTCCCCACTACCCCCAAACACCCAGCCTTGCATCCCCAGGTCCGCGGTTCCAGGGGTCCATCTGTGTGACGCCAGATGCTCCCCCTTCCCCACTACCCCCCAACACCCAGCCTTGCATCCCCAGGTCCGCGGTTCCAGGGGTCCATCTGTGTGACGCCAGATGCTCCCCCTTCCCCACTACCCCCAACACCCAGCCTTGCATCCCCAGGTCCGCGGTTCCAGGGGTCCATCTGTGTGACGCCAGATGCTCCCCCTTCCCCACTACCCCCCAACACCCAGCCTTGCATCCCCAGGTCCGCGGTTCCAGGGGTCCATCTGTGTGACGCCAGATGCTCCCGCTACCCCACTACCCTCCAACACCCAGCCTTGCATCCCCAGGTCCGCGGTTCCAGGGGTCCATCTGTGTGACGCCAGATGCTCCCTCTTCCCCACTACCCCCTAACACCCAGCCTTGCATCCCCAGGTCCGCGGTTCCAGGGGTCCATCTGTGTGACGCCAGATGCTCCCTCTTCCCCACTAACCCCCAACACCCAGCCTTGCATCCCCAGGTCCGCGGTTCCAGGTGTCCATCTGTGTGACGCCAGATGCTCCCCTTTCTCCACTACCCCTCAAAACCCAGCCTTGCATCCCCATGTCGGCGGTTCCAGGGTCCATCTGTGTGACGCCAGATGCTCCCCTTTCTCCACTACCCCTCAAAACCCAGCCTTGCATCCCCATGTCGGCGGTTCCAGGGTCCATCTGTGTGACGCCAGATGCTCCCCCTTCCCCACTACCCCCAACACCCAGCCTTGCATCCCCAGGTCCGCGGTTCCAGGGGTCCATCTGTGTGCCGCCAGATGCTTCCCCTTCCCCACTACCCCCCAACACCCAGCCTTGCATCCCCAGGTCCGCGGTTCCAGGGGTCCATCTGTGTGACGCCAGATGCTCCCCCTTCCCCACTACCCCCCAACACCCAGCCTTGCATCCCCAGGTCCGCAGTTCCAGGGGTCCATCTGTGTGACGCCAGATGCTCCCCCCCAACACCCAGCCTTGCATCCCCAGGTCCGCGGTTCCAGGGGTCCATCTGTGTGACGCCAGATGCTCCCCCTTCCCCACTACCCCCCAACACCCAGCCTTGCATCCCCAGGTCCGCGGTTCCAGGGGTCCATCTGTGTGACGCCAGATGCTCCCCCTTCCCCACTACCCCCCAACACCCAGCCTTGCATCCCCAGGTCCGCGGTTCCAGGGGTCCATCTGTGTGACGCCAGATGCTCCCCCTTCCCCACTGCCCCCCAACACCCAGCCTTGCATCCCCAGGTCCGCGGTTCCAGGGGTCCATCTGTGTGACGCCAGATGCTCCCCCTTCCCCACTACCCCCCAACACCCAGCCTTGCATCCCCAGGTCCGCGGTTCCAGGGGTCCATCTGTGTGACGCCAGATGCTCCCCCTTCCCCACTACCCCCCAACACCCAGCCTTGCATCCCCAGGTCCGCGGTTCCAGGGGTCCATCTGTGTGACGCCAGATGCTCCCCCTTCCCCACTACCCCCCAACACCCAGCTTTGCATCCCCAGGTCCGCGGTTCCAGGGGTCCATCTGTGTGACGCCAGATGCTCCCCCTTCCCCACTACCCCCCAACACCCAGCCTTGCATCCCCAGGTCCGCGGTTCCAGGGGTCCATCTGTGTGACGCCAGATGCTCCCCCTTCCCCACTACCCCCCAACACCCAGCCTTGCATCCCCAGGTCCGCGGTTCCAGGGGTCCATCTGTGTGACGCCAGATGCTCCCCCTTCCCCACTACCCCCCAACACCCAGCCTTGCATCCCCAGGTCCGCGGTTCCAGGGGTCCATCTGTGTGACGCCAGATGCTCCCCCTTCCCCACTACCCCCCAACACCCAGCCTTGCATCCCCAGGTCCGCGGTTCCAGGGGTCCATCTGTGTGACGCCAGATGCTCCCCCTTCCCCACTACCCCCCAACACCCAGCCTTGCATCCCCAGGTCCGCGGTTCCAGGGGTCCATCTGTGTGACGCCAGATGCTCCCCCTTCCCCACTTTCCCCCAACACCCAGCCTTGCATCCCCAGGTCCGCGGTTCCAGGGGTCCATCTGTGTGACGCCAGATGCTCCCCCTTCCCCACTACCCCCAACACCCAGCCTTGCATCCCCAGGTCCGCGGTTCCAGGGGTCCATCTGTGTGACGCCAGATGCTCCCCCTTCCCCACTACCCCCCAACACCCAGCCTTGCATCCCCAGGTCCGCGGTTCCAGGGGTCCATCTGTGTGACGCCAGATGCTCCCCCTTCCCCACTACCCCCCAACACCCAGCCTTGCATCCCCAGGTCCGCGGTTCCAGGGGTCCATCTGTGTGACGCCAGATGCTCCCCCTTCCCCACTACCCCCCAACACCCAGCCTTGCATCCCCAGGTCC
>NW_027197271.1:40000-45000 GCF_038502225.1 Cherax quadricarinatus | reverse complement strand
GAGCAACACTGACACGAACAACACTGACACGAACAACACTGACACGAGCAACACTGACACGAACAACACTGACACGAACAACACTGACACGAACAACACTGGCACGAACAGCACTGACACGAACAACACTGACACGAACAACACTGACACGAACAACACTGACACGAGCAACACTGACACGAACAACACTGACACGAACAACACTGGCACGAACAACACTGACACGAACAACACTGGCACGAACAACACTGGCACGAACAGCACTGACACGAACAACACTGACACGAGCAACACTGACACGAACAGCACTGACACGAACAACACTGGCACGAACAACACTGACACGAACAACACTGGCACGAACAACACTGGCACGAACAGCACTGACACGAACAGCACTGACACGAACAACACTGACACGAGCAACACTGACACGAACAACACTGGCACGAACAACACTGACACGAACAACACTGGCACGAACAACACTGGCACGAACAGCACTGACACGAACAGCACTGACACGAACAACACTGACACGAGCAACACTGACACGAACAACACTGACACGAACAACACTGACACGAACAACACTGACACGAACAACACTGGCACGAACAACACTGGCACGAACAGCACTGACACGAACAACACTGACACGAACAACACTGACACGAGCAACACTGACACGAACAACACTGACACGAACAACACTGACACGAGCAACACTGACACGAACAACACTGACACGAACAACACTGACACGAACAACACTGGCACGAACAGCACTGACACGAACAACACTGACACGAACAACACTGACACGAACAACACTGACACGAGCAACACTGACACGAACAACACTGACACGAACAACACTGACACGAACAACACTGACACGAACAACACTAGTATATAAAAAGTTGGTGAGGGATGACAAACAAGAACTGAGACTAGACGGCTGCCATCTAATCACTTAATAAAAAATTTTCTACAGTGGTTGATTCATAGCTCCTGAACCCGCTTCATAACTTTTTTCTTACCAGTTCTGTTGATTTCTGGTCTACAGGGACTGATCACATCTATTCTTGAAGCTGTGTATACTGTTTGCCTCCAGCACCACCACTCAACCTAATGCAGTCCACTTACCACACTAAGGCTGGAAAAGTGATAATCTGCTATACAATAAATCACGGTACACAGGTGATATCACAATATGCGTAATATCCACTGTGATAAATCAAGTGAGAAATCACGAATGCGCTTGGAAGTTCATTTTTTTTCACAGTGGTTGTGTTGCATATTCTGTTATGTTATTAGCATAGTAACATAACAGAACATAATACAACTTAATATAACAAAAAATAGTATAACAAACCTAAATATAACATTATATAACCAAAATTTAACAAAACAAAATATAATTTAAGATACTAAAAAAAATAAAAAAAAAAGAGAAGAAAGCTTAGTGGAAAGGTTGGATGATCAGGAGATAAAGTATGTTAGTGGGAAGGTTGGATGATCAGGAGATAAAGTATGTTAGTGGGAAGGTTGGATGATCAGGAGATAAAGTATGTTAGTGGGAATGTTGGATGATCAGGAGATAAAGTATGTTAGTGGGAAGGTTGGATGATCAGGAGATAAAGTATGTTAGTGGGGAGGTTGGATGATCAGGAGATGAAGTATGATGAAGTATGTTAGTGGGAAGGTTGGATGATCAGGAGATAAAGTATGTTAGTGGGAAGGTTGGATGATCAGGAGATAAAGTATGTTAGTGGGAAGGTTGGATGATCAGGATATAAAGTATGTTAGTGGGAAGGTTGGATGATCAGGAGATAAAGTATGTCAGTGGGAAGGTTGGATGATCAGGAGATAAAGTATGTTAGTGGGAAGGTTGGATGATCAGTGGGAAGGTTGGATGATCAGGAGATAAAGTATGTTAGTGGGAAGGTTGGATGATCAGGAGATAAAGTATGTTAGTGGGAAGGTTGGATGATCAGGAGATAAAGTATGTTAGTGGGAAGGTTGGATGATCAGGAGATAAAGTATGTTAGTGGGAAGGTTGGATGAGGAGATAAAGTATGTTAGTGGGAAGGTTGGATGATCAGGAGATAAAGTAAGTTAGTGGGAAGGTTGGATGATCAGGAGATAAAGTATGTTAGTGGGAAGGTTGGATGATCAGGAGATAAAGTATGTTAGTGGGAAGGTTGGATGATCAGGAGATAAAGTATGTTAGTGGGAAGGTTGGATGATCAGGAGATAAAGTATGTTAGTGGGAAGGTTGGATGATCAGGAGATAAAGTATGTTAGTGGGAAGGTTGGATGATCAGGAGATAAAGTATGTTAGTGGGAAGGTTGGATGATCAGGAGATAAAGTATGTTAGTGGGAAGGTTGGATGATCAGGAGATAAAGTATGTTAGTGGGAAGGTTGGATGATCAGGAGATAAAGTATGTTAGTGGGAAGGTTGGATGATCAGGAGATAAAGTATGTTAGTGGGAAGGTTGGATGATCAGGAGATAAAGTATGTTAGTGGGAAGGTTGGATGATCAGGAGATAAAGTATGTTAGTGGGAAGGTTGGATGATCAGGAGATAAAGTATGTTAGTGGGAAGGTTGGATGATCAGGAGATAAAGTATGTTAGTGGGAAGGTTGGATGATCAGGAGATAAAGTATGTTAGTGGGAAGGTTGGATGATCAGGAGATAAAGTATGTTAGTGGGAAGGTTGGATGATCAGGAGATAAAGTATGTTAGTGGGAAGGTTGGATGATCAGGAGATAAAGTATGTTAGTGGGAAGGTTGGATGATCAGGAGATAAAGTATGTTAGTGGGAAGGTTGGATGATCAGGAGATAAAGTATGTTAGTGGGAAGGTTGGATGATCAGGAGATAAAGTATGTTAGTGGGAAGGTTGGATGATCAGGAGATAAAGTATGTTAGTGGGAAGGTTGGATGATCAGGAGATAAAGTATGTTAGTGGGTATGTTAGTGGGAAGGTTGGATGATCAGGAGATAAAGTATGTTAGTGGGAAGGTTGGATGATCAGGAGATAAAGTATGTTAGTGGGAAGGTTGGATGATCAGGAGATAAAGTATGTTAGTGGGAAGGTTGGATGATCAGGAGATAAAGTATGTTAGTGGGAAGGTTGGATGATCAGGAGATAAAGTATGTTAGTGGGAAGGTTGGATGATCAGGAGATAAAGTATGTTAGTGGGAAGGTTGGATGATCAGGAGATAAAGTATGTTAGTGGGAAGGTTGGATGATCAGGAGATAAAGTATGTTAGTGGGAAGGTTGGATGATCAGGAGATAAAGTATGTTAGTGGGAAGGTTGGATGATCAGGAGATAAAGTATGTTAGTGGGAAGGTTGGATGATCAGGAGATAAAGTATGTTAGTGGGAAGGTTGGATGATCAGGAGATAAAGTATGTTAGTGGGAAGGTTGGATGATCAGGAGATAAAGTAAGTTAGTGGGAAGGTTGGATGATCAGGAGATAAAGTAAGTTAGTGGGAAGGTTGGATGATCAGGAGATAAAGTATGTTAGTGGGAAGGTTGGATGATCAGGAGATAAAGTATGTTAGTGGGAAGGTTGGATGATCAGGAGATAAAGTAAGTTAGTGGGAAGGTTGGATGATCAGGAGATAAAGTATGTTAGTGGGAAGGTTGGATGATCAGGAGATAAAGTATGTTAGTGGGAAGGTTGGATGATCAGGAGATAAAGTATGTTAGTGGGAAGGTTGGATGATCAGGAGATAAAGTATGTTAGTGGGAAGGTTGGATGATCAGGAGATAAAGTATGTTAGTGGGAAGGTTGGATGATCAGGAGATAAAGTATGTTAGTAGGAATGTTGGATGATCAGGAGATAAAGTATGTTAGTGGGAAGGTTGGATGATCAGGAGATAAAGTATGTTAGTGGGAAGGTTGGATGATCAGGAGATAAAGTATGTTAGTGGGAAGGTTGGATGATCAGGAGATAAAGTATGTTAGTGGGAAGGTTGGATGATCAGGAGATAAAGTATGTTAGTGGGAAGGTTGGATGATCAGGAGATAAAGTATGTTAGTGGGAAGGTTGGATGATCAGGAGATAAAGTATGTTAGTGGGAAGGTTGGATGATCAGGAGATAAAGTATGTTAGTGGGAAGGTTGGATGATCAGGAGATAAAGTATGTTAGTGGGAAGGTTGGATGATCAGGAGATAAAGTATGTTAGTGGGAAGGTTGGATGATCAGGAGATAAAGTATGTTAGTGGGAAGGTTGGATGATCAGGAGATAAAGTATGTTAGTGGGAAGGTTGGATGATCAGGAGATAAAGTATGTTAGTGGGAATGTTGGATGATCAGGAGATAAAATAAGTTAGTGGGAAGGTTGGATGATCAGGAGATAAAGTATGTTAGTGGGAAGGTTGGATGATCAGGAGATAAAGTATGTTAGTGGGAAGGTTGGATGATCAGGAGATAAAATAAGTTAGTGGGAAGGTTGGATGATCAGGAGATAAAGTATGTTAGTGGGAAGGTTGGATGATCAGGAGATAAAATAAGTTAGTGGGAAGGTTGGATGATCAGGAGATAAAATAAGTTAGTGGGAAGGTTGGATGATCAGGAGATAAAGTATGTTAGTGGGAAGGTTGGATGATCAGGAGATAAAATAAGTTAGTGGGAAGGTTGGATGATCAGGAGATAAAGTATGTTAGTGGGAAGGTTGGATGATCAGGAGATAAAATAAGTTAGTGGGAAGGTTGGATGATCAGGAGATAAAGTATGTTAGTGGGAAGGTTGGATGATCAGGAGATAAAATAAGTTAGTGGGAAGGTTGGATGATCAGGAGATAAAGTAAGTTAGGTCAGCAGGTCAAGTCTCTCTCGAATTGATTTACATATAATTTATTGTTTTTTTGTGTTTATATTTTGTGTTTGGGTTTATATTTTCATTCAGGTTTATGTCATGTGCGTGTTTAATTATTCATACACAATTAACTCAAAACAGCTGTGATTCACGGAACTA
>NW_027197271.1:20000-25000 GCF_038502225.1 Cherax quadricarinatus | reverse complement strand
TCCTTGGTTATATGTACCTCATCCAGCACTTGCTGGTGTGCCCCCTGTTCTGGTTTCTTGGAGTCCTACTGGTTTCCACTGTAAATACTTCTTTAAATCTTTTGTTGAGCTCCTGACAAACCTCTCGGTTGTTTCTTGTGAATTCCCCATCGCCCTTCCTCAGTCTGATTACCTGGTCCTTGACTGTTGTTTTCCTCCTGATGTGGCTGTACAACAGCTTCGGTTCAGTCTTTACTTTTGATGCTATGTCATTTTCATATTGTCTCTGAGCCTCCCTTCTTATCTGTGCATATTCGTTTCTGGCTCTTCGGCTGATTTCTTTATTTTCCTGAGTTCTCTGTCTTCTGTACCTTTTCCATTCTCTAGTACACCTAGTTTTTGCCTCCCTACACCTTTGGGTGAATCAAGCACTCGTTCTGTTCTTCCCATTATTTCTGTTTCCCTTGGGAACAAACCTCTCCTCTGCCTCCTTGCATTTTGTTGCTACATAGTCCATCATTTCTTGTACTGGTTTTCCTGTCGGTTCCCTCTCCAACTGAATGTCTTGAAGGAAGTTCCTCATGCCTGAGTAGTTCCCCCTTTTGTAGTTTGGTTTTTCCTACCCTATTCCTGCTACTCTCTCCACTTGGAGCTCAACTATGAAGTCGAAGCACAGAACCACATGATCACTTGCTCCCAGGGGCCTTTCATACATGATACCCTCGATGTCCGAACTACTCATGGTGAAAACAAGGTCCAGCCTTGCTGGTTCATCCTCTCCTCTCTCTCTGGTAGTGTCTCTAACATGTTGATGCATGAGGTTTTCCAGTACCACATCCATCATCTTGGCTCTCCATGTTTTGGGACCCCCATGGGGCTCCAGGTTTTCCCAGTCAATCTCCTTGTGATTGAAATCACCCATAGCTAGTAACTTTGCTCCCCCCATGTGTGCTCTCCTGGCCACCTCGGCTAGTGTGTCGATCATTGCTCTGTTGCTCTCATCGTATTCTTCTCTTGGCCTCCTGCAGTTCTGTGGTGGGTTGTACATTACTGCAATTATCACCTTATGTCCCTCAGACTGGATTGTTCATACTAAGTAGTCCCTTTCGCACGTGCCATCCATTCCTTCCATTTTCTCAAAACCCCACTGTTTTTTAATGAGCAGTGCAACTCCTCCCCCTCTCCTCCCTCTGTCTTTCCTGAGGATTTGATATCCGGATGGAAAGATTGAATCTGTTATTATTCTGGTGAGTTTTGTTTCTGTGAGTGCTATTATGTCTGCAGATGTCTCTTTGATTCTTTCGTGCCACTCCTCATACTTGTTTGTTATTCCATCTGCATTTGTATACCACACCTTCAACTTCTTTTCTAAGACTGTGGTCTGGGAGGTATATTGGGGTTGGGGAAGTGGGAGACCTGATAAGGAACTATGGGTTGTTGCTGTGGGGGTGGGGTTTGTAATGTAGTGGGTGGGGGCATTGGATGTGGTATGAGTGTTTTGATTTAGAGTGTTTGGTTGCACTGGGGTTGACCTGGTTGGGAGGCTTCTATAGGAAGTTGTGAGGGAGGCTGTATTTGATCTTCTTCCTGGGTCTGGGATCTCCTGTCTGTCTTCTCCATCCCCTCTCTTTCCTCCTTTCGCCTTTGTACCATCTCTCTCAGTTTCTGCCTTTCTTCTTGTGTTCTGTCGCGTTCGAGATACACCTTCCAGTATGCTGTGTGTGTGTGTGTGTGTGTACTCACCAAGTTGAGGTTGCGGGGGTCGAGTCCGAGCTCCTGGCCCCGCCTCTTCACTGATCGCTACTAGGTCACTCTCCCTGAGCCGTGAGCTTTATCATACCTCTGCTTAAAGCTATGTATGGATCCTGCCTCCACTACATCGCTTCCCAAACTATTCCACTTACTGACTACTCTGTGGCTGAAGAAATACTTCCTAACATCCCTGTGATTCATCTGTGTCTTCAGCTTCCAACTGTGTCCCCTTGTTACTGTGTCCAATCTCTGGAACATCCTGTCTTTGTCCACCTTGTCAATTCCTCTCAGTATTTTGTATGTCGTTATCATGTCCCCCCTATCTCTCCTGTCCTCCAGTGTCGTCAGGTTGATTTCAATTAACCTCTCCTCGTAGGACATACCTCTTAGCTCTGGGACTAGTCTTGTTGCAAACCTTTGCACTTTCTCTAGTTTCTTCACGTGCTTGGCTAGGTGTGGGTTCCAAACTGGTGCCGCATACTCCAATATGGGCCTAACGTACACGGTGTACAGGGTCCTGAATGATTCCTTATTAAGATGTCGGAATGCTGTTCTGAGGTTTGGTAGGCGCCCATATGCTGCAGCAGTTATTTGGTTGATGTGCGCTTCAGGAGATGTGCCTGGTGTTATACTGGTGTGTGTATGTGTGTGTGTGTGTGTGTATGTGTGTGTGTATGTGTGTGTGTGTGTGTGTATGTGTGTGTGTGTGTTTGTGTGTGTGTGTATGTGTGTGTGTGTGTATGTGTGTGTGTGTATGTGTGTGTGTGTGTGTGCGTGTGTATGTGTATGTGTGTGTATGTGTGTGTACTCACCTAGTTGTACTCACCTAGTTGAGGTTGTGGGGGTCGAGTCCGAGCTCCTGGCCCCGCCTCTTCACTGATCGCTACTAGGTCACTCTCCCCGAGCCGTGAGCTTTATCATACCTCTGCTTAAAGCTATGTATGGATCCTGCCTCCACTACATCGCTTCCCAAACTATTCCACTTACTGACTACTCTGTGGCTGAAGAAATACTTCCTAACATCCCTGTGATTCATCTGTGTCTTTAGCTTCCAACTGTGTCCCCTTGTTACTGTGTCCAATCTCTGGAACATCCTGTCTTTGTCCACATTGTCAATTCCCCTCAGTATTTTGTATGTCGTTATCATGTCCCCCCTATCTCTCCTGTCCTCCAGTGTCGTCAGGTTGATTTCCCTTAACCTCTCCTCGTAGGACATACCTCTTAGCTCTGGGACTAGTCTTGTTGCAAACCTTTGCACTTTCTCTAGTTTCTTTACGTGCTTGGCTAGGTGTGGGTTCCAAACTGGTGCCGCATACTCCAATATGGGCCTAACGTATACGGTGTACAGGGTCCTGAACGATTCCTTATTAAGATGTCGGAATGCTGTTCTGAGGTTTGCTAGGCGCCCATATGCTGCAGCAGTTATTTGGTTGATGTGCGCTTCAGGAGATGTGCCTGGTGTTATACTCACCCCAAGATCTTTTTCCTTGAGTGAGGTTTGTAGTCTCTGACCCCCTAGACTGTACTCCGTCTGCGGCCTTCTTTGCCCTTCCCCAATCTTCATGACTTTGCACTTGGTGGGATTGAACTCCAGGAGCCAATTGCTGGACCAGGTCTGCAGCCTGTCCAGATCCCTTTGTAGTTCTGCCTGGTCTTCGATCGAGTGTATTCTTCTCATCAACTTCACGTCATCTGCAAACAGGGACACCTCAGAGTCTATTCCTTCCGTCATGTCGTTCACAAATACCAGAAACAGCACTGGTCCTAGGACTGACCCCTGCGGGACCCCGCTGGTCACAGGTGCCCACTCTGACACCTCGCCACGTACCATGACTCGCTGCTGTCTTCCTGACAAGTATTCCCTGATCCATTGTAGTGCCTTCCCTGTTATCCCTGCTTGGTCCTCCAGTTTTTGCACCAATCTCTTGTGTGGAACTGTGTCAAACGCCTTCTTGCAGTCCAAGAAAATGCAATCCACCCACCCCTCTCTCTCTTGTCTTACTGCTGTCACCATGTCATAGAACTCCAGTAGGTTTGTGACACAGGATTTCCCGTCCCTGAAACCATGCTGGCTGCTGTTGATGAGATCATTCCTTTCTAGGTGTTCCACCACTCTTCTCCTGATAATCTTCTCCATGATTTTGCATACTATACATGTCAGTGACACTGGTCTGTAGTTTAATGCTTCATGTCTGTCTCCTTTTTTAAAGATTGGGACTACATTTGCTGTCTTCCATGCCTCAGGCAATCTCCCTGTTTCGATAGATGTATTGAATATTGTTGTTAGGGGTACACATAGCGCCTCTGCTCCCTCTCTCAATACCCATGGGGAGATGTTATCTGGCCCCATTGCCTTTGAGGTATCTAGCTCACTCAGAAGCCTCTTCACTTCTTCCTCGGTTGTGTGCACTGTGTCCAGCACTTGGTGGTGTGCCCCACCTCTCCGTCTTTCTGGAGTCCCTTCTGTCTCCTCTGTGAACACTTTGAATCTCTTGTTGAGTTCTTCACATACTTCACGGTCATTTCCTGTTGTCTCTCCTCCTTCCTTCCTTAGCCTGATTACCTGGTCCTTGACTGTTGTTTTCCTCCTGATGTGGCTGTACAACAGTTTCGGGTCAGATTTGGCTTTCGCTGCTATGTCATTTTCATATTGTCTTTGGGCCTCCCTTCTTATCTGTGCATATTCGTTTCTGGCTCTACGACTGTTCTCCTTATTCTCCTGGGTCCTTTGCCTTCTATATTTCTTCCATTCCCTAGCACACTTGGTTTTTGCCTCCCTGCACCTTTGGGTAAACCATGGGCTCATCCTGGCTTTTTCATTACTCCTGTTACCCTTGGGTACAAACCTCTCCTCAGCCTCCTTGCATTTTGTTGCTACATATTCCATCATCTCGTTAACTGGCTTCCCTGCCAGTTCTCTGTCCCACTGAACCCCGTTCAGGTAGTTCCTCATTCCTGTGTAGTCCCCTTTCTTGTAGTTTGGCTTCATTCGTCCTGGCCTTCCTGCTTCTCCCTCCACTTGTAGCTCTACTGTGTATTCGAAGCTTAAAACCACATGGTCACTGGCCCCAAGGGGTCTTTCATATGTGATGTCCTCGATATCTGCACTACTCAAGGTGAATACTAAGTCCAGCCTTGCTGGTTCATCCTCTCCTCTCTCTCTTGTAGTGTCCCTTACGTGTTGGTACATGAAGTTCTCCAGTACCACCTCCATCATCTTAGCCCTCCATGTATCTTGGCCCCCATGTGGCTCCAAGTTCTCCCAATCG
>NW_027197271.1:0-12500 GCF_038502225.1 Cherax quadricarinatus | reverse complement strand
CAGTCTAAATAAATGTCAAAAATAAAGTACTAAACAGAAAAATTATGTAAGTTTTCCTATAGCAGTTATGTAGACAGTCAACGAAGTTTTTGCTTAGAACACCACGAAGCTTATGTTATGGTTGGAAATGTGGCCGATGCAAATTAATGTGAACAGAAGTAATGCTTTGATCCTGCGAACAGAAAAGAACAACGGTACCTTTAATTTAAATAATGTATATTCACACCGAATTCGAGAGACATAGAAGTTCTGCTTTGCTGAAATATTGAGCAGAAACAAAAATAAATGTATTCACAATAAAACTTATACACGTCTTAGCTGCATATCAATATTTATAAATAATATACATCCCGGGGTTATACTTCATCCTTAGATATCATTGAAGCTCAGTTATGGCGTCTCCAGTTTAAGGAATATACAAAAATGCTCTGGAAAATATACGTAGAGAATTAACACCGTTAATTCACTATATTAGATACATTTCCTACGAAGATAAGGTTAATGTACTAAATCTACACTTTCTGGTAAAGTATAGAACTAGGTGTGATATGACTGAAGAGTTCAAATGGCTACTTTTAATTTAGAGAAATATAATTCATGTGGTGAAAATATGTAAATAAGAAACTACTTTAAGTAATGTACTCATATTGGATAAATTTAGATTTAGTTAGGATATAAGAAAGCACTGACTTTGCAGTCGAGTTATAGATGATTTGAAAAAACTGTCAAGTAATGTCATTGCAGAGAGTGTTTTGAGTTGGACAGGTACATGGTCTGAATGGAAGGCGTTTCTATTTATGACATTATCAGTTCATGCAAAGATATATGAAACATGACATTATATAATAGCTAAAGAGTGGTCCGAAATGCGTAAAGAAAATTTATCATGGTCTGTGGCGAGGGAGTGAGGTTACTTGCGAGTGAGGTCTATGTGCGAAATGATAAAAGCTCTTGGAGGACGATAAGCTTTTAGATAAAATACCAAAACCTGTACATTGCGACGGTTTTATCAGGTATATGAGTGGAATGGTTATGTGTGAGGGGACCTGCGTGGAATGGTTATGTGTGAGGGGACCTGCGTGGAATTGTTATGTGTGAGGGGACCTGCGTGGAATGGTTATGTGTGAGGGGACCTGCGTGGAATGGTTATGTGTGAGGGGACCTGCGTGGAATGGTTATGTGTGAGGGAACCTGCGTGGAATTGTTATGTGTGAGGGGACCTGCGTGGAATGGTTATGTGTGAGGGGACCTGTGTGGAAAGGTTATGTGTGAGGGGACCTGCGTGGAATGGTTATGTGTGAGGGGACCTGCGTGGAATGGTTATGTGTGAGGGGTCCTGTTTGGAATGGTTATGTGTGAGGGGACCTGAGTGGAATGGTTATGTATGAGGGGATCTCCGTGGAATAGTTACGTGTGAGGGGATCTCCGTGGAATGGTTATGTATGAGGGGATCTCCGTGGAATGGTTATGTATGAGGGGATCTCCGTGGAATGGTTACGTGTGAGGGGATCTCCGTGGAATGGTTATGTATGAGGGGATCTCCGTGGAATGGTTATGTATGAGAGGATCTCCGTGGAATGGTTACGTGTGAGGGGATCTCCCTGGAATGGTTATGTATGAGGGGATCTCCGTGGAATGGTTATGTATGAGGGGATCTCCGTGAAATGG
Organism: Cherax quadricarinatus; assembly: GCF_038502225.1. NCBI lineage: Eukaryota > Metazoa > Arthropoda > Malacostraca > Decapoda > Parastacidae > Cherax > Cherax quadricarinatus. The sequence continues at coordinate 10,832 of NW_027197271.1, read as the reverse complement.
TTACGTGTGAGGGGATCTCCGTGGAATGGTTATGTATGAGGGGATCTCCGTGGAATGGTTATGTATGAGGGGATCTCCGTGGAATGGTTATGTATGAGGGGATCTCCGTGGAATGGTTATGTATGAGGGGATCTCCGTGGAATGGTTACGTGTGAGGGGATCTCCGTGGAATGGTTATGTATGAGAGGATCTCCGTGGAATGGTTATGTATGAGGGGATCTCCGTGGAATAGTTACGTGTGAGGGGATCTCCGTGGAATGGTTATGTATGAGGGGATGTCCGTGGAATGGTTACGTGTGAGGGGATCTCCGTGGAATGGTTACGTGTGAGGGGATCTCCGTGGAATGGTTATGTATGAGGGGATCTCCGTGGAATGGTTACGTGTGAGGGGATCTCCGTGGAATGGTTATGTGTGAGGGGATCTGCGTGGAGTAAGCCAGTAGACCTACTGTAGTGCTCCATCAACCTTATGTTCCTATGTTCTGAGTTCCGCCAGAGAACAAGTAAAATTGATAAGTTAATAAAAAGACAGTATGATACAAAGGTAACTTTTGCTGAGGCAACTTTCCACTTGAAAACAAAAGTTTATCAAGTATACAAAGAATATATATAGATGGGAGAGTAGTAGAGAAGGTGGTGAAAAGTCGTGAAATGCTCTCCTGATTATGTCTGGTCAGTGAACATGATACTTGTGTTTTGTTATATTACCAAGAGACACATAACACTTGTGGAGCAAATTTCTCCAGAAAGTGGGGGTATCAACCCTTTCAGCCCTATCAGCCCCTTTCAGCCCCCTGAGGGACTCAGCCCTCCAGAGGGGCTGATAGCCTCTCTTGCGCATGATCAACAATTTAATTGGAAGCAGATGCTACCAGCGTGTACCAGTCAGAAGCCACGTACTCTCCTTGCAAGAGATCAGCGTTACACCATAGTGTTCTGCAATTGAGTGATAGTGAATTGAGGAAAGCAGGAAAATTAAGGATAACCCTGCACCCACTTTATTTACAAGTTGAGGCTATCATAAACTATCATCTATGCCCAGACAACAAGAAATCAAGCATCTTGTGTTAACTACTGTTGCAGTGTTTAGGCAAAACAAGTAATAACAAGGAAATCAGCAGATCCTTTGTAGGAGGACGCACAGGGCGGAAGCCGCCGCGGGGGCGATCAGATTGATAAAAAACCTTGTACAAGGAACTCGCACTTCGCGATAGCAGAACGGACAAAGACATAGTGATTTGCTCGTTTCTGTACATAATAGACAATCTCAACATTCGCGGTATAACAATTACAGTGAAGTGTACTTATCATCCTGTTTTGACATTACTGTGAAAAAGACAAATCTTGAGGAGAGTAGAGTACCAGTGCGAGTGTTGCAAATTTCCAGACTGAGTGGAAGACGTGTGACATTCCTAAGGACACTTCATAATCTATCAAGTCACCAATATCTGTCGTACATGGTGCACTCAACACCATAGCTCACGATACAAAAAGCAAGGTAAGTTTCAGTCTCACTTGTTGAATGGAGAAGCTGCAGTTTTCCGTCCTATAGACGGCAGTGAGGTGTGGGCTTTTGAACCAAAAACCGTAAGCTTAGGCAGCATTCAGTTACTGAACAATATGCTGACATAACGCTCCTTTGGGACAATTATACTCATACTCACTTATTCTTCATCCGCTACAGGGCTGTTGAACAACTGCTTCACGTCGGAGTCTTGTGGATGAAGCTGCAGAAAGGCTGAGACAGCAACAAAGCTAAGTATCTTAATTCCTGTACAGATACATAGCATATATTCTACAAAAAATTCCCTACAACACTACAGGACATATGTCCTAATACCACAGGACACATCATGACACTATTGGACACGTAGCAAAATAATAAAGGACGCATGACACTACAGGAATAACAATATGATAGTACTGACCTCCAAGCCTGAGCTCAGCTGCATCCTGAATAGTCTCTTGGTCTTCTCTGACGAAGCGTTGGTACATGCCCACGTCTGCCCGGCCCACACTCCGTACCTCCAGGACGGACCCGCCCTCTGTGCATGTGTGTGGAGGGACAGGAGGGCGTGGTGGGGCAAGAGGGCGTGAGCACCAATGTTATGTAGCGTTGTGGATGGCGTTGATTGCAATGTCCCACATTGTGCGTAGTGTTTCGTAAAGGGGGTGATGTCCATTATCGTCGTGATGTCCCGGTATGGGTGTGATGTCCCATCATAGGCGTAACGTCCCGTTGTGGGTATGATGTTCCCAGGTAGAGGGGCGGAATCCATCCAGGGGAATGAGCGTCAACATCAGTATGGTCAGATGCAGGAAATTGGGAAGAAAGGAAGAAAGAAAATTTAATTATTCTTGAGCCCAACAAACAGGTTCCAGAAAAAAACTGTAATTCCAAAATCCTGAATAATCCTGACTAATCCTAGATAATCCAGGCAGCTGGCTACATGTGGATAATCCTGGCAGCTAGCCTGATGTAATTGAAACAACGTAGTCATTTTTACTCTTGCTGCCAGAGTGGAAAACAAACAGCAACACAGACATGACTGATTTTAACATCGTTTATAAATGTCGCTACGTGAGTTTCCCCTGTCCTTCCCCCTCTCTTCCCCCATTCCTTCTCCCTCTCCCCTCCCTCTCATTCTCCCTCTTTTCTCGGTGACTGGTGGTACAATGCAATGGTGATTGGTTTAACACCAAACACCAGCAGGGACAGATAGCAAAACACACGTAATAATTGGTTTAACACTCAACGCTAACAGTGATTGGTAGCACAACACGCACGATGATTGGTTTAACACCCACCAGCAATGATTGCTAACTTCATACACACATGATGATAAGTTTAACTTCAATCATCAGCAATGATTGGTAGCACAAAACACATGATTGGTATGACACCTATCACCAGCAATGATTGGTATCACAACACACACATAATGACTGGTATAACACCTTTCACCAGCAATGATTGGTAGCACAACACACACATGAAGACTGGTATAACACATTCTAAAACTTTTCAAAAATCAGACGTCTAATATAGAGATACAACCAATAATTTACTTCACTGCCAGTAAGTGTATCCTCAGCTTCAGGAGCCAAAACTTGTGCCCATTGTTTTTCTATTTTTTCATTCATAGTACCTTTGTTGTTATTTATATTATTATTGATATTATCATTATTATTATTATTATTATTATTATTATTATTATTATTATTATTATTATTATTATTAATCATCAATTTTTTTTTCCTGTTTGAGTTCCTCTTGTTGTTGACGTAGTTTTTATTCCTCTTCTTGGTCCTGTTGTTATTCCTGTTCCTGTTGTTCTTTCTGTTCCTTTTGTTGTTCCTGTTCCCGTTATTATTGTTATTATTATTATTATTATTATTATTATTATTATTATTATTATTATTATTATTATTATTATTATCATCATCATCATTATTATTTTCATTAATATTATTATGTATATTAATATCGGAAATATAATAATTATGGCTATAATAATAATAATAATAATAGTAATAATAATAATAATAATAATAATAATAATAATAATAATAATAGTAATAATAATAATAAGAAGAAGATGAAGAATTACAATAATAATCAAAAGAAGAAGAATTATCATTATTATTATTAACAATAACATCGTCATCATAATTATCATTACTGTTTTTAGGTATCTCTGAAGGATGTCTTACGAGGCTGCCAGATATTCCTCTTTTTGCTACCTCCAACTTTTCGATTACATTTTCTTCGTAACTCGAGAACGCCTCTTGCTATCGGCATCAAATTTTCAACACTTGCGTACGGGCATGTTCACGTGCCGTTCAGCAAAAGGTATTGAACCCATACCCTGCATACTGCAATGGCTCTGATAACTTCCAAAATCCTCAGTTGCGGAGCTTCAAACGTTAACAAAAGTTCCCCATTGATTTGACGATTTTCGTTTTATATAACGATAAATAAATTTCAGTTTACTTCTGATAATTCCAATATTTAATAGCTGGTGCAACATAGGGCCAACATAGGGCTTATTAAGTTTCATTTGCTTTCAGGAAAATTTGTTAATGAAATCAAATAGAAAGAATAGAATCTTTCGAATGTATGCTATAACTGGAGAATGACTCGTCAGATCGAGCTCACATCTTCACTTCTGGTACAGTTTCCCGAACACAAAAATCACATTGCAAATGGGTGGCATACTTTTCTATTTGCCAATTTTATTAAATAAACAGTGAGACACATTTTTATATAATAACTAAACTTCATCTGACTGATTTGAGAATTATACTGACAAGACCTGTAGACAGGATGATAACATAAGAACATAAGAAAGAAGGAACACTACACTAGGCCTACTGGCCCATGCGTATAAGTCCAAATTTGAAATTATACTGAAATAGAATATAATCTGGAATAGATGGAATCAGATTAATTACTCGAAAATTAATTTTCTCACCGACTTCAAACTTTCCCCATTGTTGAGTTTTATCAAAACAAAGCTGGTCTCTCTGAGCTAATTTTATTAAGAAAATTGTTTATGAGGGACTGACCACCTCAAAACTTTAAGGGTGATGGACTGATTACATCGTCTTCAAGTATCTTCTGCTTCTATCAACTTTTCTGTACTTGACTGAAGAAGCCTACTGTGTAGGCGAAACGTTTCATAATAAAGATACCTAACTGTTGCATATGTGTCTTACCTAACAACAGGTTTCTTGATCATCGTCAAAGGCTAAATGCTGGTATATCTTACTAAGAGTTAGTTTTATATTAATTTTGAGAGGTTTCAATGCTAACTTACTATTTAGCTGCCAACTTTTTCAAATCAGGTTTTACAAGAAATATAAATGAAATATTTTTCTTACACAACTCTAGAGAATTTTAAATGGATGAAAATGTGAAAAAACCGGTTTTTTAAAAAATAGACATCCGCAGATTAATTGTTTTCTAAGGTTAACAAGGGAAGTCTTTCTATTTTTTAAGGTTAACGAGGGAAGGCATTCTATTTTTTAAGGTTAACGAGGGAAGACATTCTATTTTTTAAGGTTAACGAGGGAAGACATTCTATTTTTTAAGGTTAACGAGGGAAGACATTCTATTTTTTAAGGTTAACGAGGGAAGACATTCTATTTTTTAAGGTTAACGAGGGAAAAGACATTCTATTTTTTAAGGTTAACGAGGGAAAAGACATTCTATTTTTTAAGGTTAACGAGGGAAGACATTATATTTTTTAAGGTTAACGAGAGAAGACATTCTATTTTTTAAGGTTAACGAGGGAAAAGACATTCTATTTTGTAAGGCTAACGAGGGGAGACATTCATTTTTTTTAGGTTAACGAGCGAAGACTTTCTATTCTCTCAGAACATATTCAGAGCCATTTTTACTTATTGTATCACAAACATTCATTTATTGCTCAAAGAAGACTTGTTAGATCAGCATCAGACTTTCAACGCTTGTGTAATGTATCTTGGTCAAGATTCATGCAACTATTTACACATGCACAGTGCTGTCAACATGACTTAAGAAATCGTAATGACACGATTGCAAATAAACCATACTCCCGGCCGGGATTGAACCCGCTGGAGTTTTGAGACTCTATGACCGCGGGTTCAATCCCGGCCGGGGGTATGGTTTTTTTTATGCACAGTGCTACTTAGGCCAGTCCTGTATTTTTGCTTGTGGCAGATGCTGAAGAAAGTCTCCTCTGACCAGCCATTTTGCTCTTTTGGCTTCGAAATATTGCATTATTTTTTATGCTGGTGAGAGGTTCTTGATCTAAGGAACTGGATTACCTTCCCCTTGCTTGAATCGAATTTGAATGCCTCTCATACACAGGTAATATTTGATCCCTGTGGGTTTAGCGATGAACGACGCATCGTATAAAATGAATGGAACGTTACATAGTTTAAGGTATAAATTTTGTTTGACTGTGCAAAAGCTAGAAAAGGCATCTTCTGGTCGGCTTTAAACTTTTAGTGCTTAAGTTCTTCCCTCAAAGGTAATAATCTCTTAACGTTAGGTTGTGTAAGTTATCTTATGCCTATTTTATTAATCAATTTGGTTTTTAGTGAAATAATTGGAGAATGTCTCCTCTGACCAGAAAAAAATCAGTGTTTGACTTAGTTTGGTTGTCTTAAGTTGAACCACCCTAATGTTCTCTCATGTGTCTATAACAACTGTCTGCCCTTATATAAATCTTACTGTTTTAAAACCTGGTCAAAAAGTTTGAACTGAGTTTTCCGTCGTGGGTTCATGTTCATTTTCTTGTAAGAAACTGGAAAAATTAAAATCCGATTCTCATGCGATAATTTGAGTTCCGTATCTTATCAGTTTCAAGGCTTCCCATCTCGCGATGATGCAGTCTGTGATGACGCTTCAGTCTTAATGAACTTGTGTATTTTAGGGTGATGGTCTCTAATCTGATTGTGGTGCTGATGTCAGTGTATTGTGGTGCTGATGTCAGTGTACTTTGGTGATCATGTCAGTGTGTTGTGGCGCTGATATCAGTGTACTTTGGTGATCATGTCAGTGTGTTGTGGCGCTGATATCAGTGTACTTTGGTGATCATGTCAGTGTGTTGTGGCGCTGATATCAGTGTACTTTGATGCTGATGTCTGTGTTTTGAATAAACTGCAGATGTCGGTGTATTGATTATGTATCAGGTGTCAATGTATTGATTGTTTTGCAGGTGCCTATGTATTGTTTGTGTTGCAAATGAAATTGTATTGTGTGTTGCTGTCCTTGTACTGAAAGTGTTGACGGTGTCAGCATGCTGATTGTTGTGCCTTTCAAATGTGACTGTCAGAGTATTTGTGTTCCACGTATTAGTTTAGTATTTTAAATGTACAAGTGTACATTGTACACATCAGTGTGGTGATTGTTTTGCAGGAGTTAGTGTATTAAGTGCTTTGCAGATACTACTGCATTGATGGTGTTGCAGGTGTCAGTGTATTGATTGTTTTACATGTGTCGGTGTGTTGAGTGCTGTGCATATACAATTGTATTGAGTCTTGTGTATATACAATTGTCCTGATTGTGTTGCAAGTAACAGTATATTGATTGTTTTGCAGATATCTTTGTATTGACTATGTTGCAGGTGAGCAATTACATAATGCTTGCCTCACCACTAGTCTTGCAGAGTTTTGATTGTTGCGCGATGTCAGTATAGTGACTGTTTTGTAGATGTGAATTTAGTGATTGTGTTGGTATTAGTGTGCTGATTATATTACAAATTTAATATTATCACTTGCATTACAGGTGTCAATGTATTATATTGCAGGATTTCAACTGTCAATGTGTCTTTGTGGTAATTGTGTTGATAGTGTCAACACAATTACCAAACAGGTATCAAGGTATCAGTGTAATGTATTGTAGGTTTCAATATACTGATGGTTTTCAAGGTATAAAATTCATCAGAGTAATGTGTTGCAAGTGTTGGTGTATTGATTGTTTTGTAAGAAATATTAATGTATCGACTGTGTTACAATTCTCAGTTCATTCATTAAGCTTCAGTTGCAATGGTGAATGTTAATGAAGAGACAATATAAAAAATTTCCCGTTACTGATGCTAATTTTTTTTAATTATAATGACTATGGTCAATATATAAGGGAATGTTTATTGCACAATGGGTATTAAATAACACAGGAAGATTAAACATTAAATAACTTGGATTGTTGTGTTAGTCTTTTTCAAAGGTACTTGTCGATAGTGTGTGTGTGTGTGTGTGTGTGTGTGTGTGTGTGTGTGTGTGTGTGTGTGTGTGTGTGTGTGTGTGTGTGTGTGTGTGTGTGTGTGTGTGTGTGTGTGTGTGTGTGTGTGTGTATATTCACCTAACTAGCTGCAGGGGCCGATTCATAGCTCCTGGAGTATGCAGCGCCGGTCAAACAATTAAAAAAATTAGAGAAAGTGCAAGGGTTTGCAAGAAGACTAGTCCCGGAGTTGAGGGGGGTTGTGTCCTACGAGGAGATGTTAAGGAAACTCAGCCTGACAACTCTGGAGGACAGGAGGGATAGGAGGGACGTGATAACAACATATAAAATACCGAGATGAATTGACAAGGCAGATAGGGACAGAATGTTTCAGAGATGTGACCAGCAACAAGGGGTCACAACTGGATGTTGAAAACTCAAATGAGTCGGAGGGATTTTAAGAAGTACTTCTTCAGTCATATAGTTGTCAGGAAGTGAAACAGTCTGGACATGATGTAGTGGAGGCAAGATCCATACATAGCTATAAGAAGAGGTATGATAAAGCTAATGGAGGAGGGAGAGTGGACCTAGTAGCGACCAGTGAAGTGGTGGGGCCAGTAGCTATAAATCGACCCCTGCAACCACAGTTAGGTGAGTACAAACACCACACACACACACACACACACACACACACACACACACACACACACACACACACACACACACACACACACACACACACACACACACACACACACACACACACACACACACACACACACACACACACACACACACACACACACACACACACACACAAGTTAACTAACAATTAACTAACTGCAGATAGTCATGGATCGAACCTGTGTTATTTTAGCCCGCCTCGTGATAGCCAGTCAAAATTAACAACGCAGTATCCACTGCTCCAACAGTGCTACGAAGATCATGTGCCCAGCAGCACCAGACATGTTCCACCAAGCCAGGACTTACGTGGCTGTGTTAAGCTCAAAACTAATTTCATTCTACTCCTGTTTATATATTATGTAATTATACTAACATTATATAATTATGTCTGCATATATTTTTGAAAAATTCCAAATTTTAATTATTTACATCTGCTGAAACAAACCTGACAATAATTCGCTAAAGAAAGAAACATTTTAACGTTAATTTCACTTTCTTTCTTTTAATAATTGAACAATAAAAAAAAAAAAAAAAAAAAAAAAAAAAAAATTAGGAGAGATTTCGTTTTACGCCTTAAGGAACAATACCAAATTTGGCATCTCATCAGAGATAAAACTAATGCCAGAAGGAACCTCACGTGTATCACAGAGGATACATGCATACATGTGCAACAGTTAGGTACCAGTCTGTTTCACATGTGCATTACTTACCAACGTGTCGGTACTGTATACCATTTTAATATTCAATTTGTCAGACACTGCAACACAATGGTATCTTGGTACAGAACAGAAAACACCTTGGACAATTTTTTCAAGTGAGAATGACTAGTTCTGAAAGGGATGTGATCTCTCTGTGATTATAATCTTTCTTCTGCAAGTGGACTACACCTCATCTTCTGACAGTATATAAGCCTCCATACTATCGCTTCAGTTTCACATTGTTTCAGATTATGGAACAAAATCTCTTCTCCAGGCAGAGGGACTGACCACCTCAAAACTATATCTTCAAGGGTTTTGGACTGATTACATCGTCTTCACATCTCTACTGTTTCTGCTAACTTTTCTATACTCGACTGAAGAAGCCTACTGTGTAGGCGAAACATTTCGGAATAAAGATACCTAACTGTAGCACATGTGTCTTACCTACCAGCGACGTAGACAAAGGCCGGGAGAGGTCTGAATGTTGCTGGGTTTAGCTCCGGCACCTTTCCTTTTCCTGTACGTCTTTCCTTCCCCGCCCCATCTATTCTTCAATTACATCTAATTTACCCTCACCCCTGGTGGGTCCTTACCCGTGAGTTCCTTTTAGTTCTAGGTGTAAATCAGGCAACAACGTGCGAGCATCATTATCATCAACAGTTCCTCGTATGTACATTATAACCTGAGTAAGGCAATGCAGCAGCAATATTCCCACTGATTTCACTGTCTTAAGTGACTGAAATGAGTGCATTGTAGTCTCTTTTCTCTTCATTATTTGTTCTTTAAATCACTAGTTTATGTTATGCCATATTATAGGCTGGGAGTAGTGACATCAATCATAGGACTAAATGGCTAAGAATCCCTGTTCTACTCGAAAAACTTATTATGCATATCTTCTCACCTTTAATTGCTATCCTCCCTCCTGGGGTGATGACATGACCGTCCTTGTACCAGGTGATGGAGTGTGAGCGTGAGCCACCCACCTCACACCTTAAATATTAGTCAGAATCTATTCAGTGCTATAACTATCTACGACAAAAGTCGAATCTTCATGATAAGAGGAGTCAGGAACTCTTTTAACAAGTATGAGTCGGGAAACATTCTACAGGTTCTACTAGTAGCCATGAGTCTGGAGTCACTATACAAGTTCTTTTAGCAGCAATGAAGGGGACTCTCCAAGCTCTACTGGAAGCCATGAGTTTGCAAGTGCAAGTCATGGGGGTCTTCTTTGAGGGAAAATGTTAAAGTTAACATTTCACCAAGATGATGTAAGTTGTGTGGGGATCATTACTTGGTCGACAGGAACTCGTGTAAACAACTAGGTCACACTCCAAGTGATACCTGCTCTGACCTGGGAACGCTTGGCCTGTCACAGGGACATCTAACCACCTGTTCCAGTGGTACCTGATTCTACCTGCTAGCACCTGACCTGACCAGCAAAATCTATTGGCATGACCTGCTTTCATTACTCTACTCCGCCCGACAGTGACGCCATCTGTAATCTGCTTCACCTCTCCGTCACCAGTACATAAGACTCCAACTTCAGCATCTTCGGAGTCCTCAGGACTATTGGACCGATCACTTTCTTTCAAGGGCGAGGAACTGAACAACTCAGTCTATTATTTCATGTCTTCCGCCGTCTCCATTATAATTCTCTGTACTGGTCTGAAAAGCAACTGGTTGGCGTAACGTCTCCGTAATAAAGATTCTGAAGCGCTGTATATTTGTCATATTCTTATCCG
>NW_027197270.1:0-64914 GCF_038502225.1 Cherax quadricarinatus | reverse complement strand
CCCCCCCACCAGTCAGACAAGACATTACTCCGGATAAAGGGACCTCATGTTTTTCCTACAACGGTCGGTCTTTAAAGCGACCAGACTGACCATTTCTAATCTTACCTACAGACATCTACTCCCAAATTGTATCGATCACCTCCCAGTCTTATCGTTCACCTCCTGCAGACACCTAGGCCTACTGCAGCGCCTCCTTCACTTCCCATAGGCCTATCCTCAACAATCCTCTAATCAACCAATTTGATGTTATGATGAATTTTGAGAAAATTGGTGAAAAAATGGGTTGGGCACGAACGATGTGTTATGGGTTGTATGTGTCCTGGGTGGCTACTTCCCCCCATTCCATGGACACCCCCCATAACCCCATTCACGTGCATTCTTTTGCAAGTGCAGATGCAGAGGCTGGAAGGTGGTCAGTCTGGTGCGTGTTACTGGTAGTGTGGGAACTGACCCCCATGACGTTACCCCATGATGGTGCACCCATGATGGTGCACTCATGATGGTGCACTCATGATGGTGCACTCATGATGGTGCACCCATGATGGTGCACCCATGATGGTGCACTCATGATGGTGCACTCATGATGGTGCACCCATGATGGTGCACTCATGATGGTGCACCCATGATGGTGCACCCATGATGGTGCACCCATGATGGTGCACTCATGATGGTGCACCCATGATGGTGCACTCATGATGGTGCACCCATGATGGTGCACCCATGATGGTGCACTCATGATGGTGCACTCATGATGGTGCACCCATGATGGTGCACCCATGATGGTGCACCCATGATGGTGCATCCATGATGGTGCACTTATGATGGTGCACTCATGATGGTGCACCCATGATGGTGCACTCATGATGGTGCACTCATGATGGTGCACTCATGATGGTGCATCCATGATGGTGCACTCATGATGGTGCACTCATGATGGTGCACTCATAATGGTGCACCCATGATGGTGCACTCATGATGGTGCACTCATGATGGTGCACTCATGATGGTGCACCCATGATGGTGCACCCATGATGGTGCACTCATGATGGTGCACCCATGATGGTGCACCCATGATGGTGCACTCATGATGGTGCACTCATGATGGTGCACCAATGATGGTGCACTCATGATGGTGCACCCATGATGGTGCACTCATGATGGTGCACTCATGATGGTGCACCCATGATGGTTCACCCATGATGGTGCACCCATGATGGTGCACTCATGATGGTGCACTCATGATGGTGCACTCATGATGGTGCACTCATGATGGTGCACTAATAATGGTGCACTTATGATGGTTCACTCATGATGGTGCATCCATGATGGTGCACTCATGATGGTGCATCCATGATGGTGCACTCATGATGGTGCACCCACGATGGTGCACTCATGATGGTGTAATCATGATTGTGGACTCATGATGGTGCACTCATGACGGTGCACTCATGATTGTGCACCCATAATGGTGCACTCATGATGGTGCACTCATGATGGTGTACTCATGAGGGTGCACTCATGATGGTGCACTCATGATGGTGCACTCATGACGGTGCACTCATGATTGTGCACTCATGATGGTGCACTCATGATGGTGCACTCATGAGGGTGCACTCATGATGGTGCACTCATGATGGTGCACTTATGATGGTGCACTCATGATGGTGCACACATGATGGTGCACTCATGATGGTTCACTCATGATGGTGCACTCATGATGGTGCACTCATGATGGTGTGCCCATGATGGTATCCCATGATGGTGCCCCATGATGACACAAACATGATGGTGCACTCATGATGGTGCACCAATTATGGTACCCCCATGATGGTGCCCCATGATGGTACCCCCATGATGGTGCACCCATGATGGTATCCCTACCCCTAAGATGGTGCACCCATGGTGATACCCCTACCCCTAAGATGGTGCACCCATTGTGGTACCCCTACCCCTAAGATGGTGCACCCATGATGGTACCCCTTACCCACATGTTGGTTCCCCTTACCACTATTCTTCCTAACCCCCCATTAGAGTCCCCCACACTCATGATGTCTCCCATGAACCATCATAATGCATGGGGGTCGATCCAGCATCTTAATTACTGGGAACGGTTGAAGTTCCATGACCTGTACTCCCTGGAACGCAGGCGAGAAAGATACATCATAATTTACAGCTGGAAAATCCTAGAGGGACTAGTCCCAAATATACACACAAAAATCTCTCCCTGCGAAAGCAAAAGACTCGGCAAGCAGTGCGACATCCCACCAGTGAAAAGCAGGGGCGCAGTGAGTACGCTAAGAGGCACAATGTCGGGGGCCCAAGACTACTCAGCAGCCTTCCAGCATACATACGGGGTGGGGGGTTGCCAACAGACCACTGGCTGTCTTCAAGAACTCCCTGGCTGTCTTCAAGAACCCCTAGCTGTCTTCAAGAACCCCCTGGCTGTCTTCAAGACCCCTGGCTGTCTTCAAGAACCCCCTGGCTGTCTTCAAGACCCCTGGCTGTTTTCAAGACCCCTGGCTGTCTTCAAGAACCCCCTGGCTGTCTTCAAGACCCCTGGCTGTCTTCAAGAACCCCTAGCTGCCTTCAAGAACCCCCTGGCTGTCTTCAAGACCCCTGGCTGTCTTCAAGACCCCTGGCTGTCTTCAAGAACCCCTAGCTGTCTTCAAGACCCCTGGCTGTCTTCAAGAACCCCCAGCTGTCTTCAAGAACCCCCTGGCTGTCTTCAAGACCCCTGGCTGTCTTCAAGAACCCCCTGGCTGTCTTCAAGACCCCTGGCTGTCTTCAAGACCCCTGGCTGTCTTCAAGAACCCCCTGGCTGTCTTCAAGACCCCTGGCTGTCTTCAAGACCCCTGGCTGTTTTCAAGACCCCTGGCTGTCTTCAAGAACCCCTAGCTGTCTTCATGACCCCTGGCTGTCTTCAAGAACCCCTAGCTGTCTTCAGGAACCCCCTGGCTGTCTTCAAGACCCCTGGCTGTCTTCAAGACCCCTGGCTTTCTTCAAGACCCCTGGCTGTCTTCAAGACCCCTGGCTGTCTTCAAGAGAGAACTGGACAGATATTTAGAGTACCCGACCAGCCAGCAATAAAAGCCTGGTTGATCAGGTCCTGGTACACAGCGAGGCCTGGTCATGGACCTAGCCGCGGGGGGCGTTGATCCCCAGAACAACCTCCAATTCTGACCTCTCTCACTCCATTTTTTCCTCAATGCGTCTTGTATCTTCCCCCCATTATTTAATGGGGGTAAATGGGTAATGATGAAGAGCTCTTGATCCATGGAACTGGATTTAAAACTGTGTGCACAGTCTGTGATCCAACAGTGAATGCAAGAGGCCAACAGTGAATGCAACAAGCCAGCAGTGAATACAGAAAGCCAGAAGTGGTCCAGCAGTGAATACAGAAAGCCAGAAGTGGTCCAGCAGTGAATACAGAAAACCAGCAGCCGGTACAATGTACCAAACAGTGAATGCAGCAAGCCAGCAGTGGACCAAACAGTGAATGTAGCAAGCCAGCAGTGTACCAAACAGTGAATGTAGCAAGCCAGCAGTGTACCAAACAGTGAATGTAGCAAGCCAGCAGTGGACCAAACAGTGAATGTAGCAAGCCAGCAGTGGACCAAACAGTGAATGTAGCAAGCCAGCAGTGGACCAAACAGTGAATGTAGCAAGCCAGCAGTTGACCAAACAGTGAATGTAGCAAGCCAGCAGTGGACCAAACAGTGAATGCAGCAAGCCAGCAGTGGACCAAACAGTGAATGCAGCAAGCCAGCAGTGGACCAAACAGTGAATGTAGCAAGCCAGCAGTGGACCAAACAGTGAATGCAGCAAGCCAGCAGTGGACCAAACAGTGAATGCAGCAAGCCAGCAGTAGACCAAACAGTGAATGTAGCAAGCCAGCAGTGGACCAAACAGTGAATGTAGCAAGCCAGCAGTGGACCAAACAGTGAATGTAGCAAGCCAGCAGTGGACCAAACAGTGAATGTAGCAAGCCAGCAGTGGACCAAACAGTGAATGCAGCAAGCCAGCAGTGGACCAAACAGTGAATGTAGCAAGCCAGCAGTGGACCAAACAGTGAATGTAGCAAGCCAGCAGTGGACCAAACAGTGAATGCAGCAAGCCAGCAGTGGACCAAACAGTGAATGCAGCACGCCAGCAGTGGACCAAACAGTGAATGCAGCAAGCCAGCAGTAGACCAAACAGTGAATGCAGCACGCCAGCAGTGGACCAGTGAACCAGCAGGGATGGTGGTCACTCTGGGTCTGCGACTGACAACACTCCACCCTTACACACCATTCATCTCTCCACTGTTCTCTAAATCATTACGAAGTACCCATTTTTTACTCTCTTTGTATATGCATGCCATAGTTAATCCTATCCCCCACTCTATCCCCTATCTAGGGGTAGGTGGGGCTTATCCCTCCTTGGCTAGGTCCCCTCTATTTCTTCATGTCTATCCCTGGTGGTCTATTGCCTCTCTTGTAAACTGGATGTACTTGGCAATCTATCCATCAATGTCTATCCTTGTAACTATTCTATTGGGTATTGACTATCTTCGTTATTATTTTCTGTGACTGCTTATGTGGGCTGATAATATACCTATCCTCTTGAAGACTCAGTCACTTTCACGACACTTTGGTCACTTTCACGACACTTTGGTCACTTTCACGACATCTCATCACCGTCACTACCCAGGTTGCACTACACACATGCAACAGCCCGTGTGTCTGCGGCACAGATGTTGCAAACACAGCTCATCAACACAGCTGAGTCAGACACAGCTGCTGATCAACACAGCTGAGTCAGACACAGCTGCTGATCAACACAGCTGAGTCAGACACAGCTGCTAATCGACACAGCTGAGACAAACACTAACAATAACATTAACATTTCCGTTACTAACATTTTGTTAAACTCAAATACAAAAACATCATTGTTAACTATATAAGTGAACTTCTCTCTGAAGATAATGTGACGTTCACAGCTTTCACAGAAACACAGACAATGAAAACTTTGGTGCAGTGAAATATAGGTGCAAAACTAAACTAAATATAGATGAAAGAGAGTAAATAAGTCACAAAGGAAGAAACAGAAGAAACGGGAACTAGAAGAAGCAGAAGAAAGGGGAACTAGAGTGAAGATCAAGAATCTGGTGATTATCGTTGGAATATAAATCATTGTCAACAGAACTGAGGTGATCACTGAGAGGATAACAAAGGCAGCAACAAACACTGGAGATAACGTAGCAAATATTATTATCCTGGCGACTTCAAGGTCCTAAATATTGAATGAAAGATGGTAGACTACAGTATTGTATTAGATAAAGTACCTGGAAGATGGTAGACTACAGTATTGTATCAGATAAAGTACCTGGAAGATGGTAGACTACAGTATTGAATCAGACAAAGTACCTGGAAGATGGTAGACAGGAGAATTGTGCCAGACACAGTACCTGGAAGATGGTAGACAAGAGTATTGTACCAGACACAGTACCTGGAAGATGGTAGACAAGAGTATTGTACCAGACACAGTACCTGGAAGATGGTAGACAAGAGTATTGTACCAGACACAGTACCTGGAAGATGGTAGACAAGAGTATTGTACCAGACACAGTACCTGGAAGATGGTAGACAACAGTATTGTACCAGACACAGTACCTGGAAGATGGTAGACAAGAGTATTGTACCAGACACAGTACCTGGAAGATGGTAGACAAGAGTATTGTACCAGACACAGTACCTGGAAGATGGTAGACAACAGTATTGTACCAGACACAGTACCTGAAAGATGATAGACAAGAGTATTGTACCAGACACAGTACCTGGAAGATGATAGACAAGAGTATTGTACCAGACAAAGTACCTGGAAGATGGTAGACAAGAGTATTGTACCAGACACAGTACCTGGAAGATGGTAGACAAGAGTATTGTACCAGACACAGTACCTGGAAGATGGTAGACAAGAGTATTGTACCAGACACAGTACCTGGAAGATGGTAGACAAGAGTATTGTACCAGACACAGTACCTGGAAGATGGTAGACAAGAGTATTGTACCAGACACAGTACCTGGAAGATGGTAGACAAGAGTATTGTACCAGACACAGTACCTGGAAGATGGTAGACAAGAGTATTGTACCAGACACAGTACCTGGAAGATGGTAGACAAGAGTATTGTACCAGACACAGTACCTGGAAGGTGGTAGACAAGAGTACTGTACCAGACATAGTACCTGGAAGATGGTAGACAACAGTATTGTACCAGACACAATACCTGGAAGATGGTAGACAACAGTATTGTACCAGACACAGTACCTGGAAGATGGTAGACAACAGTATTGTACCAGACACAATACCTGGAAGATGGTAGACAACAGTATTGTACCAGACACAGTACCTGGAAGATGGTGGACAACAGTATTGTACCAGACACAGTACCTGGAAGATGGTAGACAAAGTATTGTACCAGACACAGTACCTGGAAGATGGTAGACAACAATATTGTACCAGACACAATACCTGGAAGATGGTAGACAACAGTATTGTACCAGACACAATACCTGGAAGATGGTAGACAACAGTATTGTACCAGACACAATACCTGGAAGATGGTAGACAACAGTATTGTACCAGACACAGTACCTGGAAGATGGTGGACAACAGTATTGTACCAGACACAATACCTGGAAGATGGTAGACAACAGTATTGTACCAGACACAATACCTGGAAGATGGTAGACAACAGTATTGTACCAGACACAGTACCTGGAAGATGGTAGACAACAATATTGTACCAGACACAGTACCTGGAAGATGGTAGACAACAGTATTGTACCAGACATGGTACCTGCAAGCACCTTAGCCCAACAGATACATAACAGAGAGCTATTAGGGGTTCTGTTAGAAGTTTACTTTGAACCAACAGATAACAGGACCTACTAACAATGACAACAGACCTGATCTTCACGAACAATGATGAACTAATCAGAAACATAACAATCACAAACACAATATTCTCTGATCACAACCTCACTGAAGTTCAGACCAACATAAATCCCACACACAGACAACCTAAGAGAGTCAACCTGGAGGAAAGTTCACTAAAGTGAACATCAACAACCAGAAAACTGACTGGAATGACATAAACAAAATATTGGATCAGTTCCAGAGGTGATTTTGACTCGTGTTTTGCATATGTGAAAAATAATTTAAGATTTTTTTATCAGTTTCGCCCTGTGGTGTAAACACTTCAGATGTATGTTGCCGAAATTGTGATATATGATCGTTTTTAGAGATAGAGAGAGAGAGAGAGAGAGAGAGAGAGAGAGAGAGAGAGAGAGAGAGAGAGAGAGAGAGAGAGAGAGAGAGAGAGAGAGAGAGAGAGAGAGAGAGAGAGTAGAGGATAGAGTTACTTCTTAACGTTACTTCTGTCTACCCTACAGATCAAACAACTGACATTAACATAGATACCCCAAAATTTGAAAAAAGAAAACGTGGTCAGACATGCAGCTCCTGGGCTGGCTCATGCAACTTTATAGAGAATTGCAAAATAGCACTAGAACGAGCACTTAAGTGTTCTTTGAAGAAAGAGCTTAAATGTAAGTGGAATATTAGAGGTCTTAAAAAGTGCAGACATAGTTCCTCTGTACATAGCTGACAGTAGAACCATGACAAAACATTAACTACCACTACCACTAACATCACACATAGTTCCTCTGTACATAGCTGACAGTAGAACCATGACAAAACATTAACTACCACTACCACTAACATCACACATAGTTCCTCTGTACATAGCTGACAGTAGAACCATGACAAAACATTAACTACCACTACCACTAACATCACACATAGTTCCTCTGTACATAGCTGACAGTAGAACCATGACAAAACATTAACTACCACTACCACTAACATCACACATAGTTCCTCTGTACATAGCTGACAGTAGAACCATAACAAAACATTAACTACCACTACCACTAACATCACACATAGTTCCTCTGTACATAGCTGACAGTAGAACCATGACAAAACATTAACTACCACTACCACTAACATCACACACAGTTCCTCTGTACATAGCTGACAGTAGAACCGTGACAAAACATTAACTACCACTACCACTAACATCACACATAGTTCCTCTGTACATAGCTGACAGTAGAACCATGACAAAACATTAACTACCACTACCACTAACATCACACATAGTTCCTCTGTACATAGTTGACAGTAGAACCATAACAAAACATTAACTACCACTACCACTAACATCACACATAGTTCCTCTGTACATAGTTGACAGTAGAACCATGACAAAACATTAACTACCACTACCACTAACATCACACATAGTTCCTCTGTACATAGCTGACAGTAGAACCATGACCAAACATTAACTACCACATCACCACTAACATCACACATAGTTCCTCTGTACATAGCTGACAGTAGAACCATGACAAAACATTAACTACCACTACCACTAACATCACACATAGTTCCTCTGTACATAGCTGACAGTAGAACCATGACAAAACATTAACTACCACTACCACTAACATCACACATAGTTCCTCTGTACATAGCTGACAGCAGAACCATGACAAAACATTAACTACCACTACCACTAACATCACACATAGTTCCTCTGTACATAGCTGACAGTAGAACCATGACAAAACATTAACTACCACTACCACTAACATCACACATAGTTCCTCTGTACATAGCTGACAGTAGAACCATGACAAAACATTAACTACCACTACCACTAACATCACACATAGTTCCTCTGTACATAGCTGACAGTAGAACCATAACAAAACATTAACTACCACTACCACTAACATCACACATAGTTCCTCTGTACATAGCTGACAGTAGAACCATGACAAAACATTAACTACCACTACCACTAACATCACACATAGTTCCTCTGTACATAGCTGACAGTAGAACCATGACAAAACATTAACTACCACTACCACTAACATCACACATAGTTCCTCTGTACATAGCTGACAGTAGAACCATGACAAAACATTAACTACCACTACCACTAACATCACACATAGTTCCTCTGTACATAGCTGACAGTAGAACCATGACAAAACATTAACTACCACTACCACTAACATCACACATAGTTCCTCTGTACATAGCTGACAGTAGAACCATGACAAAACATTAACTACCACTACCACTAACATCACACATAGTTCCTCTGTACATAGCTGACAGTAGAACCATGACAAAACATTAACTACCACTACCACTAACATCACACATAGTTCCTCTGTACATAGCTGACAGTAGAACCATGACAAAACATTAACTACCACTACCACTAACATCACACATAGTTCCTCTGTACATAGCTGACAGTAGAACCATGACAAAACATTAACTACCACTACCACTAACATCACACACCACTAGTTCCTCTGTACATAGCTGACAGTAGAACCATGACAAAACATTAACTACCACTACCACTAACATCACACACAGTTCCTCTGTACATAGCTGACAGTAGAACCATGACAAAACATTAACTACCACTACCACTAACATCACACATAGACAGTAGAACCATGACAAAACATTAACTACCACTACCACTAACATCACAACCTCTGTACATAGCTGACAGTAGAACCATGACAAAACATTAACTACCACTACCACTAACATCACACATAGTTCCTCTGTACATAGCTGACAGTAGAACCATGACAAAACATTAACTACCACTACCACTAACATCAGAAATAGTTCGTCTCTACATAGCTGGCAGTAGAACCATGGGTAAACATTACCCAACACTACCACTAACATCACACATAGTTCCTCTGTACATAGCTGACACTAGAACCATGACAAAACATTTACCACCACTACCACTAACACCATGCGTAGTTCCTCTGTACATAGCTGGCAGTAGAACCATGACAAAACATTAACTACCACTACCACTAACATCACACATAGTTCCTCTGCAAATAGCAGGCAGTAGAACCGTGACAAAACATTAACTACCACTACCACTAACATCACACATAGTTCCTCTGTACATAGCTGACAGTAGAACCATGACAAAACATTAACTACCACTACCACTAACATCACACATAGTTCCTCTGTACATAGCTGGCAGTAGAACCATGACAAAACATTAACTACCACTACCACTAACATCACACATAGTTCCTCTGTACATAGCTGGCAGTCTAACCATGACAAAACATTAACTACCACTACCACTAACATCACACATAGTTCCTCTGTACATAGCTGGCAGTAGAACCATGACAAAACATTAACCACCACTACCAATAACATCACACATAGTTCCTACACTCCCGCTATAGTGGAAACATTCCTCCTGTTGTTCTGTTCACATAGCTGACAGTAGAACCATGACAAAACATTAACCCTACCACGAAATCACCACTAACATCACACATAGTTCCTCTGTACATAGCTGACAGTAGAACCATGACAAAACATTAACTACCACCACCACTAACATCACACATAGTTCCTCTGTACATAGCTGACAGTAGAACCATGACAAAACATTAACTACCACTACCACTAACATCACACATAGTTCCTCTGTACATAGCTGACAGCAGAACCATGACAAAACATTAACTACCACTACCACTAACATCACACATAGTTCCTCTGTACATAGCTGACAGTAGAACCATGACAAAACATTAACTACCACTACCACTAACA
Source organism: Cherax quadricarinatus (assembly GCF_038502225.1). NCBI lineage: Eukaryota > Metazoa > Arthropoda > Malacostraca > Decapoda > Parastacidae > Cherax > Cherax quadricarinatus. The sequence goes on along the minus strand of NW_027197270.1, from coordinate 54,170 downwards.
TCACACATAGTTCCTCTGTACATAGCTGACAGTAGAACCATGACAAAACATTAACTACCACTACCACTAACATCACACATAGTTCCTCTGTACATAGTTCCATGACAAAACATTAACTACCACTACCACTAACATCACACATAGTACATAGCTGGCAGTAGAACCATGACAAAACATTAACTACCACTACCACTAACATCACACATAGTTCCTCTGTACATAGCTGACAGCAGAACCATGACAAAACATTAACTACCACTACCACTAACATCACACATAGTTCCTCTGTACATAGCTGGCAGTAGAACCATGACAAAACATTAACTACCACTACCACTAACATCACACATAGTTCCTCTGTACATAGCTGACAGTAGAACCATGACAAAACATTAACTACCACTACCACTAACATCACACAGTATAAAAGTCTTTGAAAGACTGATGAGACGACAGATTACAAACTTTATGGAAAATCATGACCAGCACAACCCAGGTCAACATGGATTTACAACAGGAAGATCATGTTTGTAACAAGTACTGAACCATCAACACAAAATTACACAGGTTTTGGAAGTAAACCAAAACCCAGATGTGGTCTACACGGACCTCGCGAAGGTATTTGACGACTGTGACCATAGACTGATAGACCATGAAATGAGGACCATGAAATAAGATCATGTTTGTAACAACTACTGAACCATCAACACAAATTTACAGACCAGAAATCGTAAATCAGAAAAAAGTCACAATACCGTGACTGGAACATTACACAAATAACCCGCACATAGGAGAGAGGAGCTTTGTAAATGGTCCAACTTGGACCACTTACAAAGTCATTGCAAAGGTGATGAAATGCCAGATTGCAAATTTCATTAGAAACAACGGCTTGTACAACCCAAGTAACGGTGATTTAGACCGAGAGCAAGAAGCGAAATCCCGACGAAAAGCGACAGGTGGAAGATTTTACATATTAGCAGTAGTTAGGTGTCTTTATTGATGACACGTTTCGCCCATACGGTAGGTTTCTTCAGTCCAATACAAATGGAACAGTAGTAGTGAGATTAAGATGGTGTCTACCATGAGTCTACCTGTAGGGTATTCCAGGGATCAACGCCCCCGCGGCCCGGTCCACGACCAGGCCTCCCGGTGGATCAGGGCCTGATCAACCAGGCTGTTACTGCTGGCAGCACATAGTCCAACGTACGAACCACAGCCCGTCTGATCCGGCACCTATTTTAAGTATCTGTCCAGCTCCTTGAAGGCAACCATGGTTGGTTAGAGGCTGGAACGATATGGTTCCTAACCATGGATTTCATCTCTTTTCCAGGCTGAGGGACTGACCACCTTGTTCCAGACTATGGATTTGATTTCTTCTCCAGGCTGAGGGACTGACCACCTTGTTCCAGACTATGGATCTGATTTCTTCTCCAGGCTAAGGGACTGACCACCTTGTTCCAGACTATGGAGCTGATCTCTTCTCCAGGCTGAGGGACTGACCACCTTGTTCCAGACTATGGAGCTGATCTCTTCTCCAGGCTGAGGGACTGACCACCTTGTTCCAGACTATGGAGCTGATCTCTTCTCCAGGCTGAGGGACTGACCACCTTGTTCCAGACCATGGAGCTGATCTCTTCTCCAGGCTGAGGGACTGACCACCTTGTTCCAGACCATGGAGCTGATCTCTTCTCCAGGCTGAGGGACTGACCACCTTGTTCCAGACTATGGATCTGATCTCTTCTCCAGGCTGAGGGACTGACCACCTTGTTCCAGACTATGGAGCTGATCTCTTCTCCAGGCTGAGGGACTGACCACCTTGTTCCAGACTATGGAGCTGATCTCTTCTCCAGGCTGAGGGACTGACCACCTTGTTCCAGACTATGGATCTGATCTCTTCTCCAGGCTGAGGGACTGACCACCTTGTTCCAGACCATGGAGCTGATCTCTTCTCCAGGCTGAGGGACTGACCACCTTGTTCCAGACCATGGAGCTGATCTCTTCTCCAGGCTGAGGGACTGACCAGCTCAAATACTTTTTCTCCAAGGCTGGTGGACTGATTACAACATCTTTATTTCATTACTACTGCTGCCTCTGTATTTGACTGAAGAAGCCTGCTGTGTAGGCGAAACGTTTCATCAATAAAGACACCCAACTCTTACACATGTATCTTAGTGTAGGTGACAGAACACGATGTGATGCGCACTGCTGACAGATTCCAGCTGAACACCTATGGTAAGAATGGATCAATGGATCACTGGATGCAAAACACAGGAGGAGTATTTAATGACTGATGACCTGTTAGAAATACAATAGAGCCAATGCCCCAAAATCCTCAATTTCATCCATTTTTGCGCCGACACGGAATCCTTACGCAGACACCTCGATCACGCTAATTGTGGAAGGGCGTACGTACATCAGACAGTTACCATCCTTCAGATAAAAGATGGTTCAGCCTAATACGTATAACGTACACCATCATGGCTCTAGTTATATCAGGAAATTTGACTGGAAGTGTAATGATACAGGGCGTAATGACCGTAGTTTGTAGGGCTACGTATTGGTAGATAAAAGATTGTTCCGTACAGGTAGACTTCAGGATGTACATGTTTATAGAGGGGCCACAGATATGTAAGATTACTTTTTAGTTGTAGCTGCAGTGAGAGTAAAAGGTAGATGGGATACAAGGAGAATAGAAGCAGCAAGTAAGAGAGAGATGAAGGTGTATAAACTAAAAGAGGAGGCAGTTAGGGTAATATATAAACAACTATTGGAGGATAGATGGGCTAGTAAGAGTATAGGCAATGGGGTCGAAGAGGTATGGGGTAGGTTTAGAAATGTGGTGTTAGAGTGTTCAGGAGAAGTTTGTGGTTACAGGAAAGTGGGTGCGGGAGGGAAGAGGAGCGATTGGTGGAATGATGTAAAGAGAGTAGTAAGGGAGAAAAAGTTAGCATATGAGAAGTTTTTATAAAGTAGAAGTGATGCAAGGAGGGAAGAGTATATGGAGAAAAAGAGAGAGGTTAAGAGAGTGGTGAAGCAATGTAAAAAGAGAGCAAATGAGAGAGTGGGTGAGATGTTATCAACAAATTTTGTTGAAAATAAGAAAAAGTTTTGGAGTGAGATTAACAAGTTAAGAAAGCCTAGAGAACAAATGGATTTGTCAGTTAAAAATAGAAGAGGAGAGTTATTAAATGGAGAGTTAGAGGTATTGGGAAGATGGAGGGAATATTTTGAGGAATTGTTAAATGTTGATGAAGATAGGGAAGCTGTGATTTCGTGTATAGGGCAAGGAGGAATAACATCTTGTAGGAGTGAGGAAGAGCCAGTTGTGAGTGTGGGGGAAGTTCGTGAGGCAGTAGGTAAAATGAAAGGGGGTAAGGCAGCCGGGATTGATGGGATAAAGATAGAAATTTTAAAAGCAGGTGGGGATATAGTTTTGGAGTGGTTGGTGCAATTATTTAATAAATGTATGGAAGAGGGTAAGGTACCTAGGGATTGGCAGAGAACATGCATAGTTCCTTATTATAACAGCAAAGGGGATAAAAGAGAGTGTAAAAATTATAGGGGAACAAGTCTGTTGAGTGTACCTGGTAAAGTGTATGGTAGAGTTATTATCGAAAGAATTAAGAGTAAGACGGAGAATAGGATAGCAGATGAACAAGGAGGCTTTAGGAAAGGTAGGGGGTGTGTGGACCAGGTGTTTACAGTGAAACATATAAGTGAACAGTATTTAGATAAGGCTAAAGAGGTTTTGTGGCATTTATGGATTTGGAAAAGGCGTATGACAGGGTGGATAGGGGGGCAATGTGGCAGATGTTGCAAGTGTATGGTGTAGGAGGTAGGTTACTGAAAGCAGTGAAGAGTTTTTACGAGGATAGTGAGGCTCAAGTTAGAGTATGTAGGAAAGAGGGAAATTATTTCCCAGTAAAAGTAGGCCTTAGACAAGGATGTGTGATGTCACCGTGGTTGTTTAATATATTTATAGATGGGGTTGTAAGAGAAGTTAATGTTCGGGTGTTGGTAAGAGGTATGGAGTTAGAAGATAAAGAATCAAACACGAAGTGGGAGTTGTCACAGCTGCTCTTTTGCAGAGATCATCTCAACACACTGGTTCAAACACATGGGTTTGGGGAGTGGTTGGACAAGTGGGTGAATGGGAATGGTTGGTTTTAAGAAAGATTTGCCTTGTAAGGGCCAGTAGGCCTGCTGCAGTGTTCCTTCTTTCTTATATTCTTATAATTATGTAACTCATTCTATCTCCAAAGCATAATAATAATAATAATAATAATAATAATAATAATAATAATAATAATAATAATAATAATAATAATAACAATAATAATAATAATAATAATAATAATAATAATAATAATAATAATAATATTTATTTTTACGAGTATATGATTCAACTCATACAGACCATAGCTGACACCAGTAACATACTAGATAGAAAGTCCCTGGTTATGTAGAGCATTTCCCGTAACCTAGGTTAATTTTGTCCCCAGGATGCCACCCACACCAGCCCACTCACACCCAGGTACCTACTTTCTGCTAGGTGAACAGTGACAGCAGGTATAAGGTGACTAACACCCAGGTACCTACTTACTGCTAGGTGAACAGTGAGAGCAGGTATAAGGTGACTAACTCCCAGGTACCTACTTACTGCTAGGTGAACAGTGACAGCAGGTATAAGGTGACTAACACCCAGGTACCTACTTACTGCTACGTGAACATGGACAGCAGGTGTCTTAAGAAAACACTTTCTAATGTTACCACCCGTACCGGGAACCGAACCACGAGCCTCAACATGTAAGGCAAGTGCGCTACCGACCCAGCTGTTTCCCTAAGGTCACGTTTGTATTATTTAAAGTGGATATGTTGAATATACCACCAATATTATGCTCCTCCAGAATAGCATATATGCAGATCTGTAGTTCAGTTAGATTATAACATCTTTCTGTGTGGATATATTCCCTACTAGAGCCTAATTATCTGATATATTCGTGAATATATACATGGAAATTAGACACATACGACGTCTGGGTATATTTATTTATAGACGTATCGCCCACCAGAGGCTTTATCAATATACCCTTCGTATATACACCTTTCGGATATATTTCTTCACATAATGTCGTTATACTGCATTCATAAAGCCACTGGTGGGCGAAACGTCTACAAATAAATATACCCAGACGTCGTACATGTGTCTAATTTTCATTTTGTCTGTAGTATATACCTTTTATGTCCGACATGAGACAAATTTACCAGTGAGGTATACAAGAGATAATGTGTGTGGGTAAGTTAGACACATAGACAGCATTTAGACATCATTATTCCGAAACGTTCCGCCTACACAGTAGGCTCCTTCAGTACAGAGAAAGCAGCAGGAGTAGAGATGCTGAGACGACATCATCAGTCCATCACCCTTGAAGACGTAGGTTTGTGGTTGTCAGTCCCTCAGTCTGGAGAAGAAATTCTCTTTGATAATCCTCAATATTGTCTACGTGTCTAACTTACTAACTGATTAAGTTAGTAAGTTAGACACGTAGACAATAAAATGAACCACTCTGGCTTTTCTGGGTTATCCCAGATTGTCTACACATATGCTGGTATGTATGATAATCTATGTGACTGTAATAATATATGTGACTGTAATAATCTATGTGACTGTAATAATCTATGTGACTGTATGATAATCTATGTGACTGTAATAATCTATGTGACTGTAATAATCTATGTGACTGTAATAATCTATGTGACTGTATGATAATCTATGTGACTGTAATAATCTATGTGACTGTAATCTATGTGACTGTATGATAATCTATGTGACTGTAATAATCTATGTGACTGTAATCTATGTGACTGTATGATAATCTATGTGACTGTATGATAATCTATGTAAGTATATGATAATCTATGTGACTGTATGATAATCTATGTAACTGTATGATAATCTATGTAAGTATATGATAATCTATGTAACTGTATGATAATCTATGTGACTATGATAATCTATGTGACTGTATGATAATCTATGTGACTGTATGATAATCTATGTGACTGTATGATAATCTATATGACTGTATGATAATCTATGTAACTATATGATAATCTATGTAACTGTATGATAATCTATGTGACTATGATAATCTATGTGACTGTATGATAATCTATGTGACTGTATGATAATCTATGTAACTGTATGATAATCTATGTAACTGTATGATAATCTATGTAACTGTATGATAATCTATGTAACTGTATGATAATCTATGTGACTGTATGATAATCTATGTAACTGTATGATAATCTATGTAAGTATATGATAATCTATATGACTGTATGATAATCTATGTAAGTATATGATAATCTATGTGACTGTATGATAATCTATGTAACTGTATGATAATCTATGTAAGTATATGATAATCTATGTGACTGTATGATAATCTATGTAAGTATATGATAATCTATGTGACTGTATGATAATCTATATGACTGTATGATAATCTATGTAACTGTATGATAATCTATGTAACTGTATGATAATCTATGTGACTGTATAATAATCTATGTGACTGTATGATAATCTATGTGACTGTATGATAATCTATGTAACTGTATGATAATCTATGTGACTATGATAATCTATGTAACTGTATGATAATCTATGTAACTGTATGATAATCTATGTGACTGTATGATAATCTATGTAACTGTATGATAATCTATGTAAGTATATGATAATCTATGTGACTGTATGATAATCTATGTAAGTATATGATAATCTATGTGACTGTATGATAATCTATGTAACTGTATGATAATCTATGTAAGTATATGATAATCTATGTGACTGTATGATAATCTATATGACTGTATGATAATCTATGTAACTGTATGATAATCTATGTAACTGTATGATAATCTATATGACTGTATGATAATCTATGTGACTGTATGATAATCTATGTGACTGTATGATAATCTATGTGACTGTATGATAATCTATGTAACTGTATGATAATCTATGTGACTGTATGATAATCTATGTAACTGTATGATAATCTATGTAACTGTATGATAATCTATGTGACTGTATGATAATCTATGTGACTGTATGATAATCTATGTGACTGTATGATAATCTATGTGACTGTATGATAATCTATGTAACTGTATGATAATCTATGTGACTGTATGATAATCTATGTAACTGTATGATAATCTATGTGACTGTATGATAATCTATGTAACTATGATAATCTATGTAACTATGATAATCTATGTGACTGTATGATAATCTATGTGACTGTATGATAATCTATGTAACTATGATAATCTATGTAACTGTATGATAATCTATGTGACTGTATGATAATCTATGTGACTGTATGATAATCTATGTAACTGTATGATAATCTATGTAACTGTATGATAATCTATGTGACTATGATAATCTATGTGACTGTATGATAATCTATGTAACTGTATGATAATCTATGTAACTGTATGATAATCTATGTGACTGTATGATAATCTATGTGACTGTATGATAATCTATGTAACTGTATGATAATCTATGTAACTGTATGATAATCTATGTAACTGTATGATAATCTATGTAACTGTATGATAATCTATGTAACTGTATGATAATCTATGTAACTGTATGATAATCTATGTAACTGTATGATAATCTACGTAACTGTATGATAATCTATGTGACTGTATGATAATCTATGTGACTATATGATAATCTATGTAACTGTATGATAATCTATGTGACTGTATGATAATCTATGTGACTGTATGATAATCTATGTGACTGTATGATAATCTATGTGACTGTATGATAATCTATGTGACTGTATGATAATCTATGTAACTGTATGATAATCTATGTAACTGTATGATAATCTATGTAACTGTATGATAATCTATGTAACTGTATGATAATCTATGTGACTGTATGATAATCTATGTGACTGTATGATAATCTATGTGACTATATGATAATCTATGTAACTGTATGATAATCTATGTGACTGTATGATAATCTATGTAACTGTATGATAATCTATGTGACTGTATGATAATCTATGTAACTGTATGATAATCTATGTAACTGTATGATAATCTATGTGACTGTATGATAATCTATGTAACTGTATGATAATCTATGTGACTGTATGATAATCTATGTAACTGTATGATAATCTATGTGACTGTATGATAATCTATGTGACTGTATGATAATCTATGTAACTGTATGATAATCTATGTAACTGTATGATAATCTATGTGACTGTATGATAATGTATGTAACTGTATGATAATCTATGTAACTGTATGATAATCTATGTGACTGTATGATAATCTATGTGACTGTATGATAATCTATGTAACTGTATGATAATCTATGTGACTGTATGATAATGTATGTAACTGTATGATAATCTATGTAACTGTATGATAATCTATGTAACTGTATGATAATCTATGTAACTGTATGATAATCTATGTGAATGTATGATAATCTATGTGACTATATGATAATCTATGTAACTGTATGATAATCTATGTGACTGTATGATAATCTATGTGACTGTATGATAATCTATGTGACTGTATGATAATCTATGTGACTGTATGATAATCTATGTGACTGTATGATAATCTATGTAACTGTATGATAATCTATGTAACTGTATGATAATCTATGTAACTGTATGATAATCTATGTAACTGTATGATAATCTATGTGACTGTATGATAATCTATGTGACTGTATGATAATCTATGTGACTATATGATAATCTATGTAACTGTATGATAATCTATGTGACTGTATGATAATCTATGTAACTGTATGATAATCTATGTGACTGTATGATAATCTATGTAACTGTATGATAATCTATGTAACTGTATGATAATCTATGTGACTGTATGATAATCTATGTAACTGTATGATAATCTATGTGACTGTATGATAATCTATGTAACTGTATGATAATCTATGTGACTGTATGATAATCTATGTGACTGTATGATAATCTATGTAACTGTATGATAATCTATGTAACTGTATGATAATCTATGTGACTGTATGATAATCTATGTAACTGTATGATAATCTATGTAACTGTATGATAATCTATGTGACTGTATGATAATCTATGTGACTGTATGATAATCTATGTAACTGTATGATAATCTATGTGACTGTATGATAATCTATGTAACTGTATGATAATCTATGTAACTGTATGATAATCTATGTAACTGTATGATAATCTATGTAACTGTATGATAATCTATGTAACTGTATGATAATCTATGTAACTGTATGATAATCTATGTAACTATGCAGTGTTTGAAGGAGTTTGAACACAGTGATCAACTCGGGACAACCGTCTTTCAACTCCCGGAAGGTTGGATATGGTGGTTGATGGGCAGCTGTAATAATTATATTTCTTTAGCCAATATTTTACCTATAATAATTGTGCTGTTTAAGAGATTTTCTAACAGACCCTTAACAGGCTTTTAACAGACCCTTAACAGGCTTTTAATAGACCCTTAACAGGTCTTTAACAGATCCTTAACAGAACTTAAACGGAGCCTTACCAGGCCTTTAACATACCCTTACCAGGCCATTAACAAACCTTTAAAAGGCCTTTAACATACCCTTACCAGGCCTTCAACAAACCTTTAACAGGCCTTTAACAGACCTTACAGAACTTTGATACCAACCGGTGGCTGGTGTTGTTATTGCCGTCTGTTACGAGGCTCAGAAACAGCCAAGGTACCAGCGCTCTGCCTGGGACAACTGAATTTTGGCACTGTTCTGTGTAATTTTGTTGGCTATTGGGGATCATGGCTGAAATGCTTCTCTGTGTGTGGGTATGGTTTCTACTTTTTCGAAATCTGAAGGATCTGAGCTAACATATGAACAGGAGAAAGAAAAAGCACTGCAGAAGGCCTACTGGCTCATTCTTGGCAGGTATAAGTCACCTACTGGCCCATTCTAGACAGGTCCAAGTCACCTACTGGCCCATTCTAGACGGTTCAAGTCACTTACTGGCCCATTCTAGACAGGTTCAAGTCACCTACTGGCCCATTCTAGACAGGTTCAAGTCACCTACTGGCCCATTCTAGACAGGTTCAAGTCACCTACTGGCCCATTCTAGACAGGTTCAAGTCACCTACTGGCCCATTCTAGACAGGTTCAAGTCACCTACTGGCCCATTCTAGACAGGTCCAAGTCACCTACTGGCCCATTCTAGACAGGTTCAAGTCACCTACTAGCCCATTCTAGACAGGTCCAAGTCACCTACTAGCCCATTCTAGACAGGTCCAAGTCACCTACTGGCCCATTCTAGACAGGTCCAAGTCACCTACTGGCCCATTCTAGACAGGTTCAAGTCACCTACTAGCCCATTCTAGACAGGTTCAAGTCACCTACTGGCCCATTCTAGACAGGTTCAAGTCACCTTCTGGCCCATTCTAGACAGGTTCAAGTCACCTACTGGCCCATTCTAGACAGGTTCAAGTCACCTACTGGCCCATTCTAGACAGGTTCAAGTCACCTTCTGGCCCATTCTAGACAGGTCCAAGTCACCTACTGGCCCATTCTAGACAGGTCCAAGTCACCTACTAGCCCATTCTAGACAGGTCCAAGTCACCTACTGGCCCATTCTAGACAGGTCCAAGTCACCTACTGGCCCATTCTAGACAGGTTCAAGTCACCTACTAGCCCATTCTAGACAGGTTCAAGTCACCTACTGGCCCATTCTAGACAGGTTCAAGTCACCTTCTGGCCCATTCTAGACAGGTTCAAGTCACCTACTGGCCCATTCTAGACAGGTTCAAGTCACCTACTGGCCCATTCTAGACAGGTTCAAGTCACCTTCTGGCCCATTCTAGACAGGTTCAAGTCACCTACTGGCCCATTCTAGACAGGTCCAAGTCACCTACTAGCCCATTCTAGACAGGTCCAAGTCACCTACTGGTGACTTGGACCTGCCTAGATAGACTAGATAGACTATTACTCTAATTACAAAGTCAAAATTTGTCAAGGATTTTGAAAAATTAGAAAAACTTCAAGACTGGGATCCATCTAATCTCAACCAGGGGTTTATATAGAGTGTGTCACTGATGTGAGCTATGGTCTGTTGAAGTTGTATCATGTACTGGTACAAAGAAAGATTATTATTATTAATTATTATTATTGTTAGTAGTAGTAGTACTAGTATTAGTAGTAGTAGTAGTAGTAGTAGTAGTAGTGGTTGTAGTAGTAGTGGTAGTAGTAGTAGTAGTGGTAGTAGTAGTAGTGGTAGTAGTAGTAGTGGTAGTAGTAGTAGTGGTAGTAGTAGTAGTAGTAGTAGTAGTAGTGGTAGTAGTGGTAGTAGTAGTAGTAGTAGTAGTGGTAGTAGTAGTAGTGGTAGTAGTAGTAGTGGTAGTAGTAGTAGTAGTAGTGGTAGTAGTAGTAGTGGTAGTAGTAGTAGTGGTAGTAGTAGTAGTGGTAGTAGTAGTAGTGGTAGTAGTGGTAGTAGTAGTGGTAGTAGTGGTAGTAGTAGTAGTAGTGGTAGTAGTAGTAGTGGTAGTAGTAGTAGTGGTAGTAGTGGTGGTAGTAGTAGTAGTAGTAGTAGTAGTAGTGGTAGTAGTAGTAGTGGAAGTAGTAGTAGTGGTAGTAGTGGTAGTAGTAGTAGTGGTAGTAGTAGTGGTAGTAGTGGTAGTAGTATTAGTGGTAGTAGTAGTAGTGGTAGTAGTGGTAGTAGTAGTAGTGGTAGTAGTGGTATTAATAGTAGTGGTAGTAGTAGTAGTGGTGGTAGTAGTGGTAGTAGTAGTAGTGGTAGTAGTGGTAGTAGTACTAATGGTAGTAGTAGTAGTAGTAGTGGTAGTAGTAGTAGTGGTAGTAGTAGTGGTAGCAGTAGTAGTGGTAGTAGTGGTAGTAGTAGTAGTGGTAGTAGTGGTAGTAGTAGTAGTGGTAGTAGTAGTAGTAGTGGCAGTAGTGGTAGTAGTAGTGGTAGTAGTGAGTATTTCTTACCTAATCCACGTGTCGAACTCCCACATGATAGAATAGGCTTAAAATGAGGAGGAATAGGCTTAAAATAGGGTGGAATAGGCTTAAAATAAGATGGAATAGGCTTAAAATAGGGTGGAATAGGCTTAAAATGAGGAGGAATAGGCTTAAAATAGGGTGGAATAGGCTTAAAATAGGGTGGAATAGGCTTAAAATGAGGAGGAATACTCTAAAATAGGGTGGAATAGGCTTAAAAATGGTGGAATAGGCTTAAAATAGGGTTGAATAGGCTTAAAATGAGAAGGAATAGGCTTGAAATAGGGTGGAACAGGCTTAAAATAGGATGGAATAGGCTTAAAATGAGGAGGAATAGGTTTAAAATAGGGTGGAATAGGCTTAAAATAGGGTGGAATAGGCTTAAAATGAGGAATAGGCTTAAAATAGGGTGGAATAGGCTTAAAATAGGGTGGAATAGGCTTAAAATAGGGTGGAATAGGCTTAAAATGAGGAGGAATAGGCTTAAATAGGGTGGAATAGGCTTAAAATAGGGTTGAATTGGCTTAAAATGAGGAGGAATAGGCTAAAATAGGGTTGAATAGGCTTAAAATAGGGTGGAATAGGCTTAAAATAGGGTGGAAAAGGCTTAAAATTAGCCGGAATAGGCTAAAATAGGGTGGAATAAGCTTAAAATTAACAGGAATAGGCTAAAATATGGTGGAATAGGCTTAAAAAACCGTGGAATAGTGAAATAGCGTTAAAAGAGAGTGAAATAGGGATACAATAGGGTGGAATAGGGTGAAATAGCGTTAAAAGAGGGTGGAATAGGATTAAAATAGGGTGCAATAGAGTGAAATAGCGTTAAAAGAGGGTGGAATATGGTGAAAGATGGTGAAGGAGAGTGGAATATGGTGAAAGATGGTGAAGGAGAGTGGAATATGGTGAAAGATGGTGAAGGAGAGTGGAATATGGTGAAAGAGTGTGAAGGAGAGTGGAATATGGTGAAAGATGGTGAAGGAGAGTGGAATATGGTGAAAGATGGTGAAGTGAATATGGAAAGAGTGTGAAGGAGAGTGGAATATGGTGAAAGATGGTGAAGGAGAGTGGAATATGGTGAAAGATGGTGAAGGAGAGTGGAATAGGGTGAAAGATGGTGAAGGAGAGTGGAATATGGTGAAAGATGGTGAAGGAGAGTGGAATATGGTGAAAGAGGGTGAAGGAGAGTGGAATATGGTGAAAGATGGTGAAGGAGAGTGGAATATGGTGAAAGATGGTGAAGGAGAGTGGAATATGGTGAAAGATGGTGAAGGAGAGTGGAATATGGTGAAAGATGGTGAAGGAGAGTGGAATATGGTGAAAGATGGTGAAGGAGAGTGGAATATGGTGAAAGAGGGTGAAGGAGAGTGGAATATGGTGAAAGATGGTGAAGGAGAGTGGAATATGGTGAAAGATGGTGAAGGAGAGTGGAATAGGGTGAAAGATGGTGAAGGAGAGTGGAATATGGTGAAAGATGGTGAAGGAGAGTGGAATATGGTGAAAGATGGTGAAGGAGAGTGGAATAGGGTGAAAGAGGGTGAAGGAGAGTGGAATAGGGTGAAAGATGGTGAAGGAGAGTGGAATATGGTGAAAGATGGTGAAGGAGAGTGGAATATGGTGAAAGATGGTGAAGGAGAGTGGAATATGGTGAAAGATGGTGAAGGAGAGTGGAATAGGGTGAAAGATGGTGAAGGAGAGTGGAATAGGGTGAAAGATGGTGAAGGAGAGTGGAATATGGTGAAAGATGGTGAAGGAGAGTGGAATAGGGTGAAAGATGGTGAAGGAGAGTGGAGTGGTTTAGGTTACTGTTTACATGACAGTGAAGTAACAGTGAGAGATCAATGTTGCAAATATCTAACATTGCAAACAATACCTGTTATTGTTAGCAATGTTATTACAAACAGCATCTGGTACTGTAAACATTGGTATTGCAAACCATATTTGGCATTATAAATAATACCTCTACTGTAATGTGAGCACACACACACACACACACACACACACACACACACACACACACACACACACACACACACACACATGGATCAGGGAATACTTGTCAGGAAGACAGCAGCGAGTCATGGTACGTGGCGAGGTGTCAGAGTGGGCACCTGTGACCAGCGGGGTCCCGCAGGGGTCAGTCCTAGGACCAGTGCTGTTTCTGGTATTTGTGAACGACATGACGGAAGGAATAGACTCTGAGGTGTCCCTGTTTGCAGATGACGTGAAGTTGATGAGAAGAATACACTCGATCGAAGACCAGGCAGAACTACAAAGGGATCTGGACAGGCTGCAGAACTGGTCCAGCAATTGGCTCCTGGAGTTCAATCCCACCAAGTGCAAAGTCATGAAGATTGGGGAAGGGCAAAGAAGGCCGCAAACGGAGTACAGTCTAGGGGGTCAGAGACTACAAACCTCACTCAAGGAAAAAGATCTTGGGGTGAGTATAACACCAGGCACATCTCCTGAAGCGCACATCAACCAAATAACTGCTGCAGCATATGGGCGCCTAGCAAACCTCAGAACAGCATTCCGACATCTTAATAAGGAATCGTTCAGGACCCTGTACACCGTATACGTTAGGCCCATATTGGAGTATGCGGCACCAGTTTGGAACCCACACCTAGCCAAGCACGTAAAGAAACTAGAGAAAGTGCAAAGGTTTGCAACAAGACTAGTCCCAGAGCTAAGAGGTATGTCCTACGAGGAGAGGTTAAGGGAAATCAACCTGACGACACTGGAGGACAGGAGAGATAGGGGGGACATGATAACGACATACAAAATACTGAGAGGAATTGACAAGGTGGACATGCATGCAGGGCAAAGCTCCTGATCATGGGCGACTTTAACCACAAGGAGATCGACTGGGGGAGAACTTGGACCCGCATGGCAACCTCAACTAGGACCAAGATACATGGAGGGCTAAGATGATGGTTGTACTGGAAAACTTCATGTACCAACACGTAAGGGACAATACAAGAGAGAGGAGAGGATGAACCAGCAAGGCTGGACTTAGTATTCACCTTGAGTAGTGCAGATATTGAGGACATCACATATAAAAGACCCCTTGGGGCCAGCGATCATGTGGTTTTGAGCTTCGAATACACAGTAGAGCTACAAGTGGAGGGGGAAGCAGGAAGGCCAGGACAAATGAAACCAAACTACAGAAAAGGGGACTACACGGGAATGAGGAACTTCCTGAACGAGGTTCAGTGGGACAGAGAACTGGCAGGGAAGCCAGTTAATGAGATGATGGAATATGTAGCAACAATGTGCAAGGAGGCTGAAGAGAGGTTTGTACCCAAGGGAAACAGGAATAATGAAAAAGCCAGGATGAGCCCATGGTTCACCCAAAGGTGCAAGGAGGCAAAAACCAAGTGTGCTAGGGAATGGAAGAAATATAGAAGGCAAAGGACCCAGGAGAATAAGGAGAGCAGTCATAGAGCCAGAAATGAATATGCACAGATAAGAAGGGAGGCCCAACGACAATATGAAAACGACATAGCAGCGAAAGCCAAGTCTGACCCGAAACTGTTATACAGCCACATCAGGAGGAAAACAACAGTCAAGGACCAGGTAATCAGGCTAAGGAAGGAAGGAGGAGAGACAACAAGAAATGACCGTGAAGTATGTGAGGAACTCAACAGGAGATTCAAAGAAGTGTTCACAGAGGAGACAGAAGGGGCTCCAGAAAGACAGAGAGGTGCGGTACACCACCAAGTCCTGGACACAGTACACACAACCGAGGAAGAAGTGAAGAGGCTTCTGAGTGAGCTAGATACCTCAAAGGCAATGGGGCCAGATAACATCTCTCCATGGGTCCTGAGAGAGGGAGCAGAGGCACTATGTGTACTCCTAACAACAATATTCAATACATCTATCGAAACAGGGAGATTGCCTGAGGCATGGAAGACAGCAAATGTAGTCCCAGTCTTTAAAAAAGGAGACAGACATGAAGCACTAAACTACAGACCAGTGTCACTGACATGTATAGTATGCAAAGTCATGGAGAAGATTATCAGAAGAGTGGTGGAACACCTAGAAAGGAATGATCTCATCAACAGCAGCCAACATGGTTTCAGGGAGGGGAAATCCTGTGTCACAAACCTACTGGAGTTCTATGACATGGTGACAAAAGTAAGACAAGAGAGAGAGGGGTGGGTGGATTGCATTTTCTTGCACTGCAAGAAGGCGTTTGACACAGTTCCACACAAGAGATTAGTGCAAAAACTGGAGGACCAAGGAGGGATAACAGGGAAGGCACTACATTGGATCAAGGAATACTTGCCAGGAAGACAGCAGCGAGTAATGGTACGTGGCGAGGTGTCAGAGTGGGCACCTGTGACCAGCGGGGTCCTACAGGGGTCAGTCCTAGGACCAGTGCTGTTTCTGGTATTTGTGAACGACATGACGGAAGGAATAGACTCTGAGGTGTCCCTGTTTGCAGATGACCTGAAGTTGATGAGAATAATTCAGTCGATCGAAGACCAGGCAGAACTACAAAGGGATCTGGACAGGTTGCAGACCTGGTCCAGCAATTGGCTCCTGGAGTTCAACCCCACCAAGTGCAAAGTCATGAAGATTGGGGAAGGGCAAAGAAGACCGCAGACGGAGTACAGTCTAGGGGGCCAGAGACTACAAACCTCTCTAAAGGAAAAAGATCTTGGGGTGAGTATAACACCGAGCACATCTCCTGAAGCGCACATCAACCAAATAACTGCTGCAGCATATGGGCGCCTAGCAAACCTCAGAACAGCATTCCAACATCTTAATAAGGAATCGTTCAGGACCCTGTACACCGTATACGTTAGGCCCATATTGGAGTATGCGGCACCAGTTTGGAACCCACACCTAGCCAAGCACGTAAAGAAACTAGAGAAAGTGCAAAGGTTTGCAACAAGACTAGTCCCAGAGCTAAGAGGTATGTCCTACGAGGAGAGGTTAAGGGAAATCAACCTGACGACACTGGAGGACAGGAGAGATAGGGGGGACATGATAACGACATACAAAATACTGAGAGGAATTGACAAGGTGGACAAAGACAGGATGTTCCAGAGATTGGACACAGTAACAAGGGGACACAGTTAGAAGTTGAAGACACAGATGAATCACAGGGATGTTAGGAAGTATTTCTTCGGCCACAGAGTAGTCAGGAAGTGGAATAGTTTGGGAAGCGATGTAGTGGAGGCAGAATCCATACATAGCTTTAAGCAGAGGTATGATAAAGCTCACGGTTCAGGGAGAGTGACCTAGTAGCGACCAGTGAAGAGGAACATAACATAAGAACATAAGAAAGGAGGAACACTGCAGGAGGCCTATTGGCCCATACTAGGCAGGTCCTTTACAATTCATCCCACTAACAAAACATTTGCCCAACCCAATTTTCAATGCCACCCAAGAAATAAGCTCTGATGTGAAAGTCCCACTCAAATCCAACCCCTCCCACTCATGTACTTATCCAACCTAAATTTGAAACTACCCAAAGTCCCAGCCTCAATAACCCAACTAGGTAGACTGTTCCACTCATCAACTACCCTATTTCCAAACCAATACTTTCCTGTGTCCTTTCTAAATCTAAACTTATCTAATTTAAATCCATTACTGCGGGTTCTCTCTTGGAGAGACATCCTCAAGACCTTGTTAATATCCCCTTTATTAATACCTATCTTCCACTTATACACTTCGATCAGGTCTCCCCTCATTCTTCGTCTAACAAGTGAATGTAACTTAAGAGTCTTCAATCTTTCTTCATAAGGAAGATTTCTAATGCTATGTATTAATTTAGTCATCCTACGCTGAATGTTTTCTAACGAATTTATGTCCATTCTGTAATATGGAGACCAGAATTGAGCTGCATAATCTAGGTGAGGCCTTACTAATGATGTATAAAGCTGCAGTATGACCTCTGGACTTCTGTTGCTTACACTTCTTGATATAAATCCCAGTAATCTATTTGCCTTATTACGTACGCTTAGGCATTGCTGTCTTGGTTTAAGGTTGCTGCTTACCATAACCCCCAAGTCCTTTTCGCAATCTGTATGGCTAAGTTCTACATCATTTAACTTATAAGTACTAGGGTTATGGGCACTCCCAAGCTTCAGAACCTTGCATTTATCTACATTGAACTGCATCTGCCACTTTTCTGACCAAGAATAGAGTTTGTTTAAATCCTCCTGAAGTTCCATAACATCTACGTTGGAATCAATTATCCTACCTATCTTTGTGTCATCGGCGAATTTGCTCATATCACTAGTAATTCCCTCATCAAGATCATTGATATATATTATAAACAACAACGGGCCCAAGACTGATCCCTGTGGAACGCCACTTGTTACAGATCCCCACTCGGATTTAACCCCATTTATGGACACTCTCTGCTTCCTGTCAGTGAGCCATGACTCGATCCATGAGAGCACTTTTCCCCCAATGCCATGAGCTGCCACTTTCTTTAACAGTCTATGGTGCGGAACTCTATCAAAAGCTTTACTAAAATCTAAGTAAATAATATCAAATTCTTTATCGTGATCAACAGCCTCAAAAGCTTTACTGAAGAAAGTTAATAAATTAGTTAGACAAGACCGGCCTCTTGTGAATCCATGCTGAGTATCATTAATCAAGCTATGCTTATCGAGATGGCTTCTTATAATCTCAGCTATAATTGACTCTAGTAATTTGCCTACAATTGAGGTCAGGCTTATTGGGTGGTAATTTGACGGTAACGACTTGTCCCCTGTTTTAAAAATAGGAATTACATTAGCCATCTTCCACATATCAGACACTACACCTGTTTGAAGAGATAAATTAAAAATATTAGTTAATGGTTCACAGACTTCCATTTTGCATTCCTTAAGAACCCTTGAAAAAACCTCATCAGGACCCGGTGACTTATTTTGCTTCAGTCTGTCTATCTGCTTCACAACCATCTCACTAGTGACTGTGATGTTACATAATTTATCTTCTTCTAGCCCACTATAAAAATTAATTACTGGAATATTGTTAGTGTCTTCCTGTGTAAAAACTGAGAGAAAATAATTATTTAAAATCGAGCACATTTCGTTCTCTTTGTCAGTAAGGTGCCCATAGTTATTTTTAAGGGGACCTATCTTATCTCTGACTTTTGTTCTATATACCTGGAAAAAACTTTTTGGGTTAGTTTTAGAATCCCTAGCAACTTTTATTTCATAGTCCCTTTTAGCTTTTCTTATCCACTTTTTAATGTCCCTCTTAATGTCAATATACTGATTCATAAGATGACCCCTCACCTCTTTTGATACGCCTATAAATTCCTTTCTTATGCCCTAGTAGATATTTGAGCCTATTATTCATCCATTTTGGGTCATTTCTATTTGATCTAATTTCTTTATATGGGATAAACGTTCTTTGAGCAGCATGTATAGTGTTCAGAAAACTGTCATATTGATAGCTTACTTCGTTACCCCAGTCAACAGATGATAAGTGTTCTCTAAGCCCATCGTAATCTGCTAAGCGAAAATCTGGGACTGTTACTGAGTTATCGCTACTATCATACTTCCATTCAATGCTAAATGTAATTGATTTGTGGTCGCTAGCACCCAGTTCCTCTGAAACTTCTAAATTATTAACAAGGGATTCATTGTTTGCCAGAACTAAGTCAACCAGGTTATTTTCCCTTGTAGGTTCTGTCACAAACTGCTTCAAAAAACAATCCTGAACTACTTCTAAGAAGTCGTATGATTCTAAATTCCCAGTCAAGAAATTCCAATCAATATGACTAAAGTTAAAGTCTCCTAGAATTACTACATTATCGTGCCTTGTGGCCTTAACAATTTCCTCCCATAGTAGTTTCCCCTGGTCCCTATCTAAGTTTGGGGGACGGTATATCACTCCTAAAATCAGTTTTTCATGCCCCTCTGAAAATTCTATCCAAACAGACTCTGTATGTGTTACTTCCGTTTTTATGCAACAGTTCAAGCGATCTCGGACATACAATGCCACCCCACCCCCCTTCCCGATACTTCTATCTACTTGGAACAATTTAAAACCCTGAATATGACATTCTGCAGGCATGTCCCGACTTTTTGAATTAAACCACGTCTCAGTTAAGGCAAATACATCAATGTTACCTGCACTAGCAACTAATCTCAACTCGTCCATCTTATTCCTAGCACTACGGCAATTAGCATAATAAACATTGAAAGACTCTCCTTTCTCTTTACCCTTCCTGCTCATTTCTGTTTTTCTACTAAACCTATTACTGTCCTTATCACCCAAAGTCCCTGGCTTTTCAATATCTACCTCGTTCTGCTTATTACTAGTTCCCCTAGAACTCGTAATATTACTACACTGGGACTTCACTGTTTTCCTGCCAAAACCCATACCACTAACTATTCCTAGTTTAAAGTCCTAACTGCTCCCTCCACTGCAGTTGCCAGTGCTACCACCCCAGACCTAGATAAGTGAACCCCATCCCTGGCATACATGTCATTTCTGCCATAGAAGAGGTCCCAGCTGTCAATGAATGTTACCGCATTTTCCTTACAGTATTTGTCCAGCCAGCAATTGACATCAATTGCTCTGGACAACCATTCATTTCCAACTCCTCTCCTTGGCAAAATACCACATATGACAGGGTTCCCACCCTTACTCCTAATTATTTCTATTGCTGACCTATACCTGCTAATCAGGTCTTCACTCCTACGTCTGCCAACATCGTTGCCTCCAGCACTGAGACAGATAATAGGATTGCTCCCATTACCTCTCATGATGTCATCCAGACGGCTAACAATATCCTCCATCCCAGCCCCAGGAAAGCAAATTCTCTGTCTCCTACTCCTGTCCTTCAAGCAGAACGCCCTATCCATATACCTAACTTGGCTATCCCCAACAACAACAATATTCTTACCTTCCTCGGTGTCGTTCGTCGTGACGTTCCCAGTGGTAGACTCACATTCGTCGGGTAGCACTGAGAATGTATTAGATGTTTCCACAACAGTTTCCACGGCAGTCTCTTTCTTCTTCATCGTTTCTATCTTTCCATTCGTCTTCTTGATCGTCAACTTCGTTCCCTGCTGTCCAGCCACTGACCAGTTTCCCTTCTTGACCTGAGGACTCAAAACAGGAAGACTACTGCGAATCTTCTTGTTTTCCTCGGTCAGTCGCCGAATCTCCAACTTCGCCATCCTCAATTCTTCCTTAAGCTGTTGGTAAAGTTGCTCGATGGAGGGCATCTTGCTTCAATTCGTAGAGAGCGCGCAAACAGGTCTTCACAGAGCTAAGTACACGTCAACACTGAGGGGGCCAGGAGCTTGGAATCGACCCCTGCAACATCAATTAGGTGAGTACAACTAGGTGAGTACAACTAAGTGAGTACAACTAGGTGAGTACACACACACACACACACACACACACACACACACACACACACACACACACACATACACACACACTCACACACACACACACACACACAAACACACTCACATACACACACTGCTAGTACACACCTGTCTTCCCACACTGCTAGTACACACCTGTCTTCCCACACTGCTATTACACACCTGTCTTCCCACACTGCTAGTACACACCTGTCTTCCCACACTGCTAGTACACACCTGTCTTCCCACACTGCTAGTACACACCTGTCTTCCTTCACTGCTAGTACACACCTGTCTTCCCACACTGCTAGTACACACCTGTCTTCCCACACTGCTAGTACACACCTGTCTTCCCACACTGCTAGTACACACCTGTCTTCCCACACTGCTAGTACACACCTGTCTTCCCACACTGCTAGTACACACCTGTCTTCCTTCACTGCTAGTACACACCTGTCTTCCCACACTGCTAGTACACACCTGTCTTCCCACACTGCTAGTACACACCTGTCTTCCCACACTGCTAGTACACACCTGTCTTCCTACACTGCTAGTACACACCTGTCTTCCTACACTGCTAGTACACACCTGTCTTCCCACACTGCTAGTACACACCTGTCTTCCCACACTGCTAGTACACACCTGTCTTCCCACACTGCTAGAACACACCTGTCTTCCCACACTGCTAGTACACACCTGTCTTCCCACACTGCTAGTACACACCTGTCTTCCCACACTGCTAGTACACACCTGTCTTCCCACACTGCTAGTACACACCTGTCTTCCCACACTGCTAGTACACACCTGTCTTCCTTCACACACCTGTCTTCCCACACTGCTAGTACACACCTGTCTTCCCACACACGCTGCTAGTACACACCTGTCTTCCCACACTGCTAGTACACACCTGTCTTCCCACACTGCTAGTACACACCTGTCTTCCCACACTGCTAGTACACACCTGTCTTCCCACACTGCTAGTACACACCTGTCTTCCCACACTGCTAGTACACACCTGTCTTCCCACACTGCTAGTACACACCTGTCTTCCCACACTGCTAGTACACACCTGTCTTCCTTCACACTGCTAGTACTCACCTGTCTTCCCACACTGCTAGTACACACCTGTCTTCCCACACTGCTAGTACACACCTGTCTTCCCACACTGCTAGTACACACCTGTCTTCCCACACTGCTAGTACACACCTGTCTTCCCACACTGCTAGTACACACCTGTCTTCCCACACTGCTAGTACACACCTGTCTTCCCACACTGCTAGTACACACCTGTCTTCCCACACTGCTAGTACACACCTGTCTTCCCACACTGCTAGTACACACCTGTCTTCCCACACTGCTAGTACACACCTGTCTTCCCACACTGCTAGTACACACCTGTCTTCCCACACTGCTAGTACACACCTGTCTTCCCACACTGCTAGTACACACCTGTCTTCCCACACTGCTAGTACACACCTGTCTTCCCACACTGCTAGTACACACCTGTCTTCCCACACTGCTAGTACACACCTGTCTTCCCACACTGCTAGTACACACCTGTCTTCCCACACTGCTAGTACACACCTGTCTTCCCACACTGCTAGTACACACCTGTCTTCCCACACTGCTAGTACACACCTGTCTTCCCACACTGCTAGTACACACCTGTCTTCCCACACTGCTAGTACACACCTGTCTTCCCACACTGCTAGTACACACCTGTCTTCCCACACTGCTAGTACACACCTGTCTTCCCACACTGCTAGTACACACCTGTCTTCCCACACTGCTAGTACACACCTGTCTTCCCACACTGCTAGTACACACCTGTCTTCCTTCACTGCTAGTACACACCTGTCTTCCCACACTGCTAGTACACACCTGTCTTCCCACACTGCTAGTACACACCTGTCTTCCTTCACTGCTAGTACACACCTGTCTTCCCACACTGCTAGTACACACCTGTCTTCCCACACTGCTAGTACACACCTGTCTTCCCACACTGCTAGTACACACCTGTCTTCCCACACTGCTAGTACACACCTGTCTTCCCACACTGCTAGTACACACCTGTCTTCCTTCACTGCTAGTACACACCTGTCTTCCCACACTGCTAGTACACACCTGTCTTCCCACACTGCTAGTACACACCTGTCTTCCCACACTGCTAGTACACACCTGTCTTCCCACACTGCTAGTACACACCTGTCTTCCCACACTGCTAGTACACACCTGTCTTCCCACACTGCTAGTACACACCTGTCTTCCCACACTGCTAGTACACACCTGTCTTCCCACACTGCTAGTACACACCTGTCTTCCCACACTGCTAGTACACACCTGTCTTCCCACACTGCTAGTACACACCTGTCTTCCCACACTGCTAGTACACACCTGTCTTCCCACACTGCTAGTACACACCTGTCTTCCCACACTGCTAGTACACACCTGTCTTCCCACACTGCTAGTACACACCTGTCTTCCCACACTGCTAGTACACACCTGTCTTCCTTCACTGCTAGTACACACCTGTCTTCCTTCACTGCTCCACTGCTAGTACACACCTGTCTGTCTTCCTTCACTGCTAGTACACACCTGCTAGTACACACCTGTCTTCCCACACTGCTAGTACACACCTGTCTTCCCACACTGCTAGTACACACCTGTCTTCCCACACTGCTAGTACACACCTGTCTTCCCACACTGCTAGTACACACCTGTCTTCCCACACTGCTAGTACACACCTGTCTTCCCACACTGCTAGTACACACCTGTCTTCCCACACTGCTAGTACACACCTGTCTTCCCACACTGCTAGTACACACCTGTCTTCCCACACTGCTAGTACACACCTGTCTTCCTTCACTGCTAGTACACACCTGTCTTCCCACACTGCTAGAACACACCTGTCTTCCCACACTGCTAGTACACACCTGTCTTCCCACACTGCTAGTACACACCTGTCTTCCCACACTGCTAGTACACACCTGTCTTCCCACACTGCTAGTACACACCTGTCTTCCCACACTGCTAGTACACACCTGTCTTCCCACACTGCTAGTACACACCTGTCTTCCCACACTGCTAGTACACACCTGTCTTCCCACACTGCTAGTACACACCTGTCTTCCCACACTGCTAGTACACACCTGTCTTCCTTCACTGCTAGTACACACCTGTCTTCCCACACTGCTAGAACACACCTGTCTTCCCACACTGCTAGTACACACCTGTCTTCCCACACTGCTAGTAAACACCTGTCTTCCCACACTGCTAGTAAACACCTGTCTTCCCACACTGCTAGTAAACACCTGTCTTCCCACACTGCTAGTAAACACCTGTCTTCCCACACTGCTAGTAAACACCTGTCTTCCCACACTGCTAGTACACACCTGTTTTACCACAGTTGAAGAAGAAATAATAATAATAATAATAATAATAATAATAATAATAATAATAATAATAATAATAATAATAATAATAATAATAATAATAATAATAATAATAATAATAATAATAATAATAATAATAATAATAATTATAATAATAATAATAATAATAATAATAATAATAATAATAATAATAATAATAATAATAATAATAATAATAATAATTTACAATACACGAAACAAGAAAAGAAAGAAGACATAAAAACAAATAAACAAAAACACAGCAAGAAACAAAGACAGTGATGATAATTGTGGTGGACAAGAAAACAAACAAAAAACAAAGAAAAAATGGACCCCAAAAGGTGTCCGTGACAGCACTGTACGTACACACGTACGTACGCACACATGAACGTACTTTCGTACGTACAAACGTACATACACATGGCCGTATATACATAAATACGAACGTACGTACATGAATACATGCACTTGTACGTAATATACGTACATACACTTGGGCGTACGTATATAAATACGAACGTACATACCAAATACATACACTTGTACGCAAATATACGTATATACATAAAAACGTACGTATACACGTATATACATACACGCACGCACACACATACACACACACACATACACACACACACACACACACACACACATACACACACACACACACACATACGCACACACACACATACATACACACAACACACACACACACACACACATACACACACACACACACACATACGCACACACACATACATACACACAACACACACACACACACACACACATACACACACACACACACATACGCACACACACACATACATACACACAACACACACACACACACACACACACGCACACACACACACACACACACACACACACATACACACACACACACACACACTGATGTGAAGTTAATGAGGCACACACACACATACACACACACACACACACACACACACACACAACACACAGCCGCAGTCTAGGCACAACCTCCCTGCGGCCAAATCTGCGGCAAGACACCGCAGCTTGCGGGATCTTTGAGGGGCGAGGTGCTCAAGATTGAGAGACAAGGCGAGACTACCCGCACATCTCTCTCTGCAACCCGCAGCATCGACTACTCTCGCCATCAACAGATGCTGCTGCAGCGGTGCCAAGCAGGGATTTGCAACATCCCACAATAGCTCGAAGAGCCTCTCTCTCCCAGCTCTATCTCTCTCCCTTCCAGCGCTAGAGAGCTGGTTAGACCGGGATCTTAGCTTCGAGATCATCTCCCTCCCCCCAGCTAAGACAGCTAGAGAGACAGCTAAATATAGCTTTCAAAACACATGCTAAAAACGAGCATTGAGTGGTCAGTTGCACACACACGCACACACACACACACACACACACACACACACACACACACACACACACACACTCAACTACCCGGCCAAAATCTCTCAATAACTCTATATTTCGAGGCCTACGGGAGACTGCCTGTGCAAAACCACGTCCATGCAACACCCGCCCATCTAGAACCACCCTCTAGTCTATGCCCTAGAAGCTGCAACAGGGCCGTAGAGATAGAGATAATAAAGACAGAAGTAAACATAACTGGCACCCGCTATAGGGTTGCCGGTGTCGCTAGAAGGGGAAGGTGGAACGTTCAATCTCTAGACAAAATACGGTTACCTTACGAGATGCAACAACAGAGGGAAGGGATTTTCTCGGATGCTGGTGATGTTAGATGCTAGGTAGACCTGCTAGAGCCTAGGGAGGTGTGCTAGAGACACATCTCCTTAGCCTCGAACCTAGGGTACCTGCTAGAGGCATATAAAGCCTGCTAAATGCCAAGAAAACTACTAGAGGTCTAATCGTGCCCTAGGAAGGACTACTAGAGACTGAAAAGGCATTAGAATTGATCTGGATATAGTTTTATTCTCTTCTAACTCCTTCCAATACTTTCTTCTTTCTATCTACTCCCTTCTTATTTCCTTCTCCTTCCCTGTGCTCATCCCCACCTCATCCCCCCTCTCCTCGGAGGCACTGGTGAGTACCACCCATCTTGTCTGCTGTGTGTCTGTACTTAGCTGACTGTGAGAAGGTGGAAGGGGGGAGGGGGAGCTACACCACCTTGGACTCTCTCTCTACCTCTCTCTCTCTCTTCCTCTCTCTTTTATACACAGGGATTTACAAGGTTAGGCTAAGGGTTGCTAACTTTATGTGCAAGCTAAGAGCTGTTACCTACATCAGCTCATTTGTAAGCCCTTTTACTGTTTTGAGACACAGATATATGGAACAGGATCTCCCTCTCTCTCCACCTTCTATTAATATCTCCATAAAAGAGGCAGCAGAGCGATGCTTCAAAATTAACTACCACTACCACTAACATCACACATAGTTCCTCTGTACATAGTTGACAGCAGACCCATGACAAAACATTAACTACCACTACCACTAACATCACACATAGTTCCTCTGTACATAGTTGACAGTAGAACCATGACAAAACATTAACTACCACTACCACTAACATCACACATAGTTCCTCTGTACATAGCTGGCAGTAGAACCATGACAAAACATTAACTACCACTACCACTAACATCACACATAGTTCCTCTGTACATAGCTGACAGTAGAACCATGACAAAACATTAACTACCACTACCACTAACATCACACATAGTTCCTCTGTACATAGTTGACAGTAGAACCATGACAAAACATTAACTACCACCACCACTAACATCACACATAGTTCCTCTGTACATAGTTGACAGTAGAACCATGACAAAACATTAACTACCACTACCACTAACATCACACATAGTTCCTCTGTACATAGTTGACAGTAGAACCATGACAAAACATTAACTACCACTACCACTAACATCACACATAGTTCCTCTGTACATAGTTGACAGTAGAACCATGACAAAACATTAACTACCACTACCACTAACATCACACATAGTTCCTCTGTACATAGTTGACAGTAGAACCATAACAAAACATTAACTATCACTACCACTAACATCACACATAGTTCCTCTGTACATAGTTGACAGTAGAACCATGACAAAACATTAACTACCACTACCACTAACATCACACATAGTTCCTCTGTACATAGTTGACAGTAGAACCATGACAAAACATTAACTACCACTACCACTAACATCACACATAGTTCCTCTGTACATAGCTGGCAGTAGAACCATGACAAAACATTAACTACCACTACCACTAACATCACACATAGTTCCTCTGTACATAGCTGACAGTAGAACCATGACAAAACATTAACTACCACTACCACTAACATCACACAGTATAAAAGTCTTTGAAAGACTGATGAGACGACAGATTACAAACTTTATGGAAAATCATGACCAGCACAACCCAGGTCAACATGGATTTACAACAGGAAGATCATGTTTGTAACAAGTACTGAACCATCAACACAAAATTACACAGGTTTTGGAAGTAAACCAAAACCCAGATGTGGTCTACACGGACCTCGCGAAGGTATTTGACGACTGTGACCATAGACTGATAGACCATGAAATGAGGACCATGAAATAAGATGAATAGGGTTAAGAGGAACGGCAAGAAAATGTGACCATAGACGGATAGACCATGAAATGAGGACCATGAAATAAGATGAATAGGGTTAAGATGAACGGCAAGAAAATGTGACCATAGACTGATAGACCATGAAATGAGGACCATGAAATAAGATGAACACAAAGCAAAATATAGTTTTAATAAAAAAAAGTCAGTGCTTGAAGGCACTGTGCTGGTACCTCCACTGTTTCTCGTCCTTATAGAAGACATAGATAATAATACCAGCACCAGTTTGGTATCACAGCAGACATATATAATAACATTAGCCACAGCTTGGTATCACAGCAGACATATATAATAACATTAGCCACAGCTTGGTATCACAGCAGACATAGATAATAACACTAGCCACAGCTTGGTATTACAGCAGACACATATAACAACACTAGCCACAGCTTGGTATCACAGCAGACACATATAACAACACTAGCCACAGCTTGGTATCACAGCAGACATACATAACAACACTAGCCACAGCTTGGTATCACAGCAGACACATATAACAACACTAGCCACAGCTTGGTATCACAGCAGACATACATAACAACACTAGCCACAGCTTGGTATCACAGCAGACACATATAACAACACTAGCCACAGCTTGGTATCACAGCAGACACACATAACAACACTAGCCACAGCTTGGTATCACAGCAGACACACATAAGAACACTAGCCACAGCTTGGTATCACAGCAGACACACATAATAACACTAGCCACAGCTTGGTATCACAACAGACACATATAACAACACTAGCCACAGCTTGGTATCACAGCAGACACACATAACAACACTAGCCACAGCTTGGTATCACAGCAGACACACATAACACTAGCCACAGCTTGGTATCACAACAGACACACATAACAACACTAGCCACAGCTTGGTATCACAGCAGACACACATAACAACACTAGCCACAGCTTGGTATCACAGCAGACATACATAACAACACTAGCCACAGCTTGGTATCACAGCAGACACATATAACAACACTAGCCACAGCTTGGTATCACAGCAGACACATATAACAACACTAGCCACAGCTTGGTATCACAGCAGACACACATAACAACACTAGCCACAGCTTGGTATCACAGCAGACACATATAACAACACTAGCCACAGCTTGGTATCACAGCAGACATACATAACAACACTAGCCACAGCTTGGTATCACAGCAGACACATATAACAACACTAGCCACAGCTTGGTATCACAGCAGACATACATAACAACACTAGCTACAGCTTGGTATCACAGCAGACACAAATAACAACACTAGCCACAGCTTGGTATCACAGCAGACATACATAACACTAGCCACAGCTTGGTATCACAGCAGACATACATAACACTAGCCACAGCTTGGTATCACAGCAGACACATATAACAACACTAGCCACAGCTTGGTATCACAGCAGACACATATAACAACACTAGCCACAGCTTGGTATCACAGCAGACACATATAACAACACTAGCCACAGCTTGGTATCACAGACACATATAACAACACTAGCCACAGCTTGGTATCACAGCAGACACATATAACAACACTAGCCACAGCTTGGTATCACAGCAGACACATATAACAACACTAGCCACAGCTTGGTATCACAGCAGACATATATAACAACACTAGCCACAGCTTGGTATCACAGCAGACACATATAACAACACTAGCCACAGCTTGGTATCACAGCAGACACATATAACAACACTAGCCACAGCTTGGTATCACAGCAGACACACATAACACTAGCCACAGCTTGGTATCACAACAGACACACATAACAACACTAGCCACAGCTTGGTATCACAGCAGACACACATAACAACACTAGCCACAGCTTGGTATCACAGCAGACATACATAACAACACTAGCCACAGCTTGGTATCACAGCAGACACATATAACAACACTAGCCACAGCTTGGTATCACAGCAGACACATATAACAACACTAGCCACAGCTTGGTATCACAGCAGACACACATAACAACACTAGCCACAGCTTGGTATCACAGCAGACACATATAACAACACTAGCCACAGCTTGGTATCACAGCAGACATACATAACAACACTAGCCACAGCTTGGTATCACAGCAGACACATATAACAACACTAGCCACAGCTTGGTATCACAGCAGACATACATAACAACACTAGCTACAGCTTGGTATCACAGCAGACACAAATAACAACACTAGCCACAGCTTGGTATCACAGCAGACATACATAACACTAGCCACAGCTTGGTATCACAGCAGACATACATAACACTAGCCACAGCTTGGTATCACAGCAGACACATATAACAACACTAGCCACAGCTTGGTATCACAGCAGACACATATAACAACACTAGCCACAGCTTGGTATCACAGCAGACACATATAACAACACTAGCCACAGCTTGGTATCACAGACACATATAACAACACTAGCCACAGCTTGGTATCACAGCAGACACATATAACAACACTAGCCACAGCTTGGTATCACAGCAGACACATATAACAACACTAGCCACAGCTTGGTATCACAGCAGACATATATAACAACACTAGCCACAGCTTGGTATCACAGCAGACACATATAACAACACTAGCCACAGCTTGGTATCACAGCAGACACATATAACAACACTAGCCACA
Source organism: Cherax quadricarinatus (assembly GCF_038502225.1). Classification (NCBI taxonomy): domain Eukaryota; kingdom Metazoa; phylum Arthropoda; class Malacostraca; order Decapoda; family Parastacidae; genus Cherax; species Cherax quadricarinatus. The sequence goes on along the minus strand of NW_027197270.1, from coordinate 23,056 downwards.
GCTTGGTATCACAGCAGACACACATAACACTAGCCACAGCTTGGTATCACAGCAGACACATATAACAACACTAGCCACAGCTTGGTATCACAGCAGACACATATAACAACACTAGCCACAGCTTGGTATCACAGCAGACACATATAACAACACTAGCCACAGCTTGGTATCACAGCAGACACATATAACAACACTAGCCACAGCTTGGTATCACAGCAGACACATATAACAACACTAGCCACAGCTTGGTATCACAGCAGACACATATAACAACACTAGCCACAGCTTGGTATCACAGCAGACATATATGACAACACTAGCCACAGCTTGGTATCACAGCAGACATATATGACAACACTAGCCACAGCCTGGTATCACAGCAGACATATATGACAACACTAGCCACAGCCTGGTATCTCAGCAGACATATATAACAACACTAGCCACAGCTTGGTATCACAGCAGACACATATAACAACACTAGCCACAGCTTGGTATCACAGCAGACACATATAACAACACTAGCCACAGCTTGGTATCTTGTGGACACTACCACAATAAACAAAGTCACTTCAGTAAGGGACAGAAAGTGTTTCACAAACATCAACAAAGTCTTCCAGAGGTCAAGTGAAAATAACCAGAGGTTCAGTGGTGACAAATTTCAGTTGCTAAGATATGATGAGACTGTGGAACTCAAACGCAACACAGAACACCGAACACACAACACAAATAACAAGTGAGACTGTGGAACTCAAACGCAACACAGAACACCGAACACACAACACAAATAACAAGTGAGACTGTGGAACTCAAACGCAACACAGAACACCGAACACACAACACAAATAATAAGTGAGACTGTGGAACTCAAACGCAACACAAAACACCGAACACACAACACAAATAACAAGTGAGACTGTGGAACTCAAACGCAACACAGAACACCGAACACACAACACAAATAACAAGTGAGACTGTGGAACTCAAACGCAACACAGAACACCGAACACACAACACAAATAACAAGTGAGACTGTGGAACTCAAACGCAACACAGAACACCGAACACACAACACAAATAACAAGTGAGACTGTGGAACTCAAACGCAACACAAAACACCGAACACACAACACAAATAACAAGTGGAAGATGATGGAATAATAACGTCAGATGATGTGTTATTTAGTGAACACACTAAAGCAAAGGCGACATTGGCCAAGGAAAATCACAGGAGTGGATAACGAGAACTTTCAGAACAGGAGAAACAATGCCAATGATGGTCCAGGAGAGAAACGTCTCGCTAAGGTTGTAGCTCAGGGCCTTTCCTGACGGCATGAATGTGGAGCTAAAGCCGAAGCCAGATTGGTGTTCGGTTATGGATTAGGTTTCATTTCTGTCTGTCTCTCTCTCTCATTCTCTCTCTTCGTATTACACTACTTCCTAACTAGATATTATCTTCATTTCTCAGAGAGAGAGAGACAGAGAGAGAGAGAGAGAGAGAGAGAGAGAGAGAGAGAGAGAGAGAGAGAGAGAGAGAGAGAGAGAGAGTTACGTAATGATGTTGTTTTTGTTACTGCTACTCTTATTTCTGCTACTGTTGTTACCACTGTTGTCGTCTGTACTGTTACAGCTATTGTTACTGTTGTTGCAACTGTTGTTACTACTGTTGTAACTACTGTTGTTACCTCTATTGTTACCACTGTTGTTGTCTGTACTGTTACCACTATTGTTACCACTGTTGTTGTCTGTACTGTTACCACTATTGTTACCACTGTTGTTGTTTGTACTGTTACCACTATTGTTACCAATGTTGTTGTCTGTACTGTTACCACTATTGTTACCACTGTTGTTGTCTGTACTGTTACCACTATTGTTACCACTGTTGTTGTTTGTACTGTTACCACTATTGTTACCACTGTTGTTGTTTGTACTGTTACCACTATTGTTACCACTGTTGTTGTCTGTACTGTTACCACTATTGTTACCACTGTTGTTGTTTGTACTGTTACCACTATTGTTACCACTGTTGTTGTCTGTACTGTTACCACTATTGTTACCACTGTTGTTGTCTGTACTGTTACCACTATTGTTACCACTGTTGTTGTCTGTACTGTTACCACTATTGTTACCTCTGTTGTTGTTTGTACTGTTACAGCTATTGTTACTGTTGTTAATACTGTTGTTACTGCTGTTGTTATTATTATTGCTATTACTACTGTTATTGTGGCAGATATATATATATATATATATATATATATATATATATATATATATATATATATATATATATATATATATATATATATATATATATATATATATATGTAGTACAGAGCAAAGAAGGAACAGGACTAAACATCTACCCACTAACCACCCCAACATCTACCCACTAACCACCCCAACATCTACCCACTAACCACCCCAACATCTACCCACTAACCACCCCAACATCTACCCACTAACCACCCCAACATCTACCCACTAACCACACCAACATCTACCCACTAACCACCCCAACATCTACCCACTAACCACCCCAACATCTACCCACTAACCACACCAACATCTACCCACTAACCACCTCAACATCTACCAACTAACCACACCAACATCTACCCACTAACCACCTCAACATCTACCCACTAACCACCCCAACATCTACCCACTAACCACCTCAACATCTACCCACTAACCACCTCAACATCTACCCACTAACCACGCCAACATCTACCAACTAACCACACCAACATCTACCCACTAACCACCTCAACATCTACCCACTAACCACCCCAACATCTACCAACTAACCACACCAACATCTACCCACTAACCACCTCAACATCTACCCACTAACCACCTCAACATCTACCCACTAACCACCTCAACATCTACCCACTAACCACCTCAACATCTACCCACTAACCACCTCAACATCTACCCACTAACCACCTCAACATCTACCCACTAACCACACCAACATCTACCCACTAACCACCTCAACATCTACCCACTAACCACCTCAACATCTACCCACTAACCACCCCAACATCTACCCACTAACCACACCAACATCTACCGACTAACCACCCCAACATCTACCCACTAACCACACCAACATCTACCCACTAACCACCCCAACATCTACCCACTAACCACCCCAACATCTACCCACTAACCACACCAACATCTACCCACTAACCACCCCAACATCTACCCACTAACCACACCAACATCTACCCACTAATCACACAAACATCTACCCACTAACCACACCAACATCTACCCACTAACCACCCCAACATCTACCCACTAACCACACCAACATCTACCCACTAACCACCCCAACATCTACCCACTAACCACACCAACATCTACCCACTAACCACCCCAACATCTACCCACTAACCACCCCAACATCTACCCACTAACCACACCAACATCTACCCACTAACCACCCCAACATCTACCCACTAACCACACCAACATCTACCCACTAACCACCCCAACATCTACCCACTAACCACACCAACATCTACCCACTAAACACCCCAACATCTACCCACTAACCACCCCAACATCTACCCAATAACCACCCCAACATCTACCCACTAACCACCTCAACATCTACCCACTAATCACCCCAACATCTACCCACTAACCACCTCAACATCTACCCACTAACCACCTCAACATCTACCCACTAACCACCTCAACATCTACCCACTAACCACCCCAACATCTACCCACTAACCACCTCAACATCTACCCACTAACCACCCCAACATCTACCCACTAACCACCTCAACATCTACCCACTAACCACCCCAACATCTACCCACTAACCACCTCAACATCTACCCACTAACCACCCCAACATCTACCCACTAACCACCTCAACATCTACCCACTAACCACCCCAACATCTACCCACTAACCACCTCAACATCTACCCACTAACCACCCCAACATCTACCCACTAACCACCTCAACATCTACCCACTAACCACCTCAACATCTACCCACTAACCACCCCAACATCTACCCACTAACCACCCCAACATCTACCCACTAACCACCTCAACATCTACCCACTAACCACCCCAACATCTACCCACTAACCACCCCAACATCTACCCACTAAACACCCCAACATCTACCCACTAACCACCCCAACATCTACCCACTAACCACCCCAACATCTACCCACTAACCACCCCAACATCTACCCACTAACCACCCCAACATCTACCCACTAACCACCTCAACATCTACCCACTAAACACCCCAACATCTACCCACTAACCACCCCAACATCTACCCACTAACCACCCCAACATCTACCCACTAACCACCCCAACATCTACCCACTAACCACCCCAACATCTACCCACTAACCACCCCAACATCTACCCACTAACCACCCCAACATCTACCCACTAACCACCCCAACATCTACCCACTAAACACCCCAACATCTACCCACTAACCACCCCAACATCTACCCATTAACCACCCCAACATCTACCCACTAACCACCCCAACATCTACCCACTAATCACCCCAACATCTACCCACTAACCACCCCAACATCTACCCACTAACCACCCCAACATCTACCCACTAACCACCCCAATATCTACCCACTAACCACCCCAACATCTACCCACTAACCACCCCAACATCTACCCACTAACCACCCCAACATCTACCCACTAACCACCCCAACATCTACCCACTAACCACCCCAACATCTACCCACTAACCACCCCAACATCTACCCACTAACCACCCCAACATCTACCCACTAACCACCCCAACATCTACCCACTAACCACCCCAACATCTACCCACTAACCACCCCAACATCTACCCACTAACCACCCCAACATCTACCCACTAACCACCCCAACATCTACCCACTAACCACCCCAACATCTACCCACTAACCACCCCAACATCTACCCACTATACACCCCAACATCTACCCACTAACCACCCCAACATCTACCCACTAACCACCCCAACATCTACCCACTAACCACCCCAACATCTACCCACTAACCACCCCAACATCTACCCACTAACCACCCCAACATCTACCCACTAACCACCCCAACATCTACCCACTAACCACCCCAACGTTTGCCCACTAACCACCCCAACGTTTGCCCACTAACCACCCCAACATCTACCCACTAACCACCTCAACATCTACCCACTAACCACCCCAACATCTGCCCACTAACCACCCCAACATCTACCCACTAACCACCCCAACATCTACCCACTAACCACCTCAACATCTACCCACTAACCACCCCAACATCTACCCACTAACCACCCCAACATCTACCCACTAACCACCCCAACATCTACCCACTAACCACCCCAACATCTACCCACTAACCACCCCAACATCTACCCACTAATCACCCCAACATCTACCCACTAACCACCCCAACATCTACCCACTAACCACCCCAACTTCTACCCACTAACCACCCCAACATTTACCCACTAACCACCCCAACATCTACCCACTAACCACCCCAATATCTACTCACTAACCACCCCAACATCTACCCACTAACCACCTCAACATCTACCCACTAACCACCCCAACATCTACCCACTAACCACCTCAACATCTACCCACTAACCACCTCAACATCTACCCACTAACCACGCCAACATCTACCAACTAACCACACCAACATCTACCCACTAACCACCTCAACATCTACCCACTAACCACCCCAACATCTACCCACTAACCACCTCAACATCTACCCACTAACCACCCCAACATCTACCCACTAACCACCCCAACATCTACCCACTAACCACCCCAACATCTACCCACTAACCACCCCAACCTCCCACGTACAGCACACAACACCCACCAACCATCCCCTGACCTGGAAGACACACACACACACACAGACCAACTAACAAAGCACCTCCAGTGGGATTTTCGACCTAAAGGGCCCCTCTGGGATAACATTCTCTCACTGCCTCAACACCACGAACACAAAATGACCCAAATGGAACTTTTTTGAAGGTTCAATTGAACTCTGGTCAAAGCCTGAGGTTCATATCATTAAAAGAATTTTTATTAGTAATGAATTCGTATGAAACGAATGAGTGCAAGGAATGTAGAGGATAAAGAATAAGGAAAAGATAATGATTTAAGTCTATTAAAGAGAGAGAGAGAGAGAGAGAGAGAATAGTATATATATATATATATATATATATATATATATATATATATATATATATATATATATATATATATATATATATATATATATTTATAGGCAAATCACAAGACGATTCAGAGAGGCAGTTGGCTAGCTATTGTACTCTGAGACGGGCAGCCACTCAATTAAGTATGAGTCAGGTCCTTAACCGGCTCCCGTTTGAAACATGTTTTTCTTAAGAGACACTCCTCATTTCCATTCAGCTTTCGAAGCTTAAAGCTTCCGTTCTGGTCCCAGGACCAAGCTTCACACCCCCCCCACACTCAGCTGTCTGCAAGCTTGGATGACAGATGTCACTTTGAGTGTAAACCAGCTTAAAGCCTTGTAAGGAATAAGAAAAGCTTTAGTCAGCAACTGGAATAAGCTAGTAAAATATAGCTTTTAGCTTGTGAACTAGAGATCTCAGCCTGTAAACTACAGTACCTAGCTTGTAAACTACAGTACCTAGCTTGTAAACTACAGTACCTAGCCTGTAAACTACAGTACCTAGCTTGTAAACTACAGTACCTAGCCTGTAAACTACAGTACCTAGCTTGTAAACTACAGTACCTAGCCTGTAAACTACAGTACCTAGCTTGTAAACTACAGTACCTAGCCTGTAAACTACAGTACCTAGCTTGTAAACTACAGTACCTAGCCTGTAAACTACAGTACCTAGCTTGTAAACTACAGTACCTAGCCTGTAAACTACAGTACCTAGCTTGTAAACTACAGTACCTAGCCTGTAAACTACAGTACCTAGCTTGTAAACTACAGTACCTAGCCTGTAAACTACAGTACCTAGCTTGTAAACTACAGTACCTAGCCTGTAAACTACAGTACCTAGCTTGTAAACTACAGTACCTAGCCTGTAAACTACAGTACCTAGCTTGTAAACTACAGTACCTAGCCTGTAAACTACAGTACCTAGCTTGTAAACTACAGTACCTAGCCTGTAAACTACAGTACCTAGCCTGTAAACTACAGTACCTAGCCTGTAAACTACAGTACCTAGCTTGTAAACTACAGTACCTAGCCTGTAAACTACAGTACCTAGCTTGTAAACTACAGTACCTAGCTTGTAAACTACAGTACCTAGCTTGTAAACTACAGTACCTAGCTTGTAAACTACAGTACCTAGCCTGTAAACTACAGTACCTAGCTTGTAAACTACAGTACCTAGCCTGTAAACTACAGTACCTAGCTTGTAAACTACAGTACCTAGCCTGTAAACTACAGTACCTAGCTTGTAAACTACAGTACCTAGCTTGTAAACTACAGTACCTAGCTTGTAAACTACAGTACCTAGCTTGTAAACTACAGTACCTAGCCTGTAAACTACAGTACCTAGCCTGTAAACTACAGTACCTAGCTTGTAAACTACAGTACCTAGCCTGTAAACTACAGTACCTAGCTTGTAAACTACAGTACCTAGCTTGTAAACTACAGTACCTAGCTTGTAAACTACAGTACCTAGCTTGTAAACTACAGTACCTAGCCTGTAAACTACAGTACCTAGCTTGTAAACTACAGTACCTAGCTTGTAAACTACAGTACCTAGCTTGTAAACTACAGTACCTAGCTTGTAAACTACAGTACCTAGCTTGTAAACTACAGTACCTAGCTTGTAAACTACAGTACCTAGCTTGTAAACTACAGTACCTAGCTTGTAAACTACAGTACCTAGCTTGTAAACTACAGTACCTAGCTTGTAAACTACAGTTCCTAGCTTGTAAACTGCAGTTCTTAGCTTGTAAACTACAGTACCTAGCTTGTAAACTACAGTACCTAGCTTGTAAACTACAGTACCTAGCTTGTAAACTACAGTACCTAGCTTGTAAACTACAGTACCTAGCTTGTAAACTACAGTACCTAGCTTGTAAACTACAGTACCTAGCTTGTAAACTACAGTTCCTAGCTTGTAAACTGCAGTTCTTAGCTTGTAAACTACAGTACCTAGCTTGTAAACTACAGTACCTAGCTTGTAAACTACAGTACCTAGCTTGTAAACTACAGTACCTAGCTTGTAAACTACAGTACCTAGCTTGTAAACTACAGTACCTAGCCTGTAAACTACAGTACCTAGCTTGTAAACTACAGTACCTAGCTTGTAAACTACAGTACCTAGCTTGTAAACTACAGTACCTAGCTTGTAAACTACAGTACCTAGCTTGTAAACTACAGTTCCTAGCTTGTAAACTACAGTACCTAGCTTGTAAACTACAGTACCTAGCTTGTAAACTACAGTACCTAGCTTGTAAACTACAGTACCTAGCTTGTAAACTACAGTACCTAGCTTGTAAACTACAGTACCTAGCTTGTAAACTACAGTACCTAGCTTGTAAACTACAGTACCTAGCTTGTAAACTACAGTTCCTAGCTTGTAAACTACAGTTCTTAGCTTGTAAACTACAGTACCTAGCTTGTAAACTACAGTTCCTAGCTTGTAAACTACAGTACCTAGCTTGTAAACTACAGTTCCTAGCTTGTAAACTACAGTACCTAGCTTGTAAACTACAGTTCCTAGCTTGTAAACTACAGTACCTAGCTTGTAAACTACAGTTCCTAGCTTGTAAACTACAGTTCCTAGCTTGTAAACTACAGTACCTAGCTTGTAAACTACAGTTCCTAGCTTGTAAACTACAGTTCCTAGCTATATCATTGCTATAACAGAGACCTGGCTCAATCTGAAAGATAGAGAGATGCCCTCTGAATGTCACATACAAGGCTATAAATTATTCCACACTGACAGGGTCAACAGGAAGGGTGATGGAGTAGCGATGTATGTCAGAGAATTTAAATTGTTGTGTTAGACATGATATAAAATTAAAAGCGTCAGCCACTGAATCTGTTTGGTTACAGCTTCTCGAGGGCCGAGAAAAACTAATTTTGGGTGTGATTTACAGGGCCCCAAATCTTGATAGAGAGTGCGGTAAAGTTCTATGGGTTGAAATTCGTAAGGCCTCTACATGCGAAAATTTTGTGATAATGGAAGGTTTCAACTATAGACAGATTGACTGGAGCAATTTGACAGGATATATAGAATCAAGTGACTTTCTTGATACGATTCAGGATTGTTTCTTAAAGCAGTTTGTGATAGAGCCAACTAGGGGAAATAACCTGCTTGACTTGGTTCTTGCCAGTAAAGAAACGCTAATTAATAATCTTGAGGTTAATGATGAGCTTGGGGAAAGTGATCACAAAATCACTCAGTTTTAATATATCATGGAATTCCCCTAATAATGGCAATCAACTCTCTGTCCCTCACTTCTGCTTGGCAGATTTCATAGGACTGAAAAATTACTTGGGTGGGCTGAACTGGAATGACCTGACTATGGGTCAGGTAGGTGGTGATGGCTGCCGATATGACGCTTTCCAGGGCATAGTTCTAGCTGCTCACTCAAATTATGTTCCAAATAGGGAAATCAGATCAAACAAAAATGATACTAAATGGATGAACAATAGATTAAAACATCTCACTGGTCAAAAGAGAGGCATATATAGGCAAATCAAAAGAGGAGAGGTGCAATTAAGAAATTAATATATTCAGTTAAAGAAAGAAATAAAAAAGGGAATAAGAAAAGCAAAAAGAGATTATGAGGTTAAAGTTGCAAGAGAATCGAAGACTAACCCAAATGGATTCTTTCAGGTATACAGAAGTAAGATCAGGGACAAGATAGGCCTACTCTAAAGTTCCTCGGGTCAGCTCACTGACAGTGATAAGGAAATGTGTAGAATTTTTAACACATACTTCCTCTCAGTTTTTACACAGGAGGATACCAGCGATATTCCAGTAATGATAAATTATGTAGAACAGGACGATAATAAACTGTGCACTATTAGGGTCACAAGTGACATGGTTCTTAGGCAAATAGATAAATTAAAACCTAACAAATCCCCAGGCCCTGATGAACTGTATGCAAGGGTTCTAAAGGAATGTAAAGAGGAGCTTAGCACACCTTTGGCTAATCTTTTCAACATATCACTACAAACTGGCATGGTGCCAGATAAGTGGAAAATGGCAAATGTAATACCTATTTACAAGGCAGGTGACAGGTCCTTAGCTTCGAACTATAGACCAATAAGCCTTACCTCCATAGTGGGAAAATTTATGGAACCAATAATTGCCGAGGCAGTTCGTAGCCACCTTGAAAAGCACAAATTAATCAACGAATCTCAGCATGGTTTTACAAAGGGGCGTTCCTGCCTTACGAATTTATTAAATTTTTTTTCACTAAGGTGTTTGAGGAGGTAGATCATGGTAATGAATATGATATTGTGTATATGGACTTCAGTAAGGATTCTGATAGAGTCCCACATCAGAGACTGTTGAGGAAAATTAAGGCACGTGGAATAGGAGGATAATTTTTTTCCTGGATAGAGGCATAGTTGACAAATAGGCAGCAGAGAGTTTGCATAAATGGGGAGAAATCAGAGTGGGGAAGCGTCACGAGCGGTGTTCCACAGGGGTCCGTGTTGGGCCCCCTGTTGTTCACGGTCTACATAAACGACATAGATGAGGGCATAAAGAGCGACATCAGCAAGTTTGTCGATGACACCAAAATAGGCCGTCGAATTCATTCTGACGAGGACATTAGAGCACTCCAGGAAGATTTGAGTAGACTGATGCAGTGGTCGGAGAAGTGGCAGATGCAGTTTAATATAGACAAATGCAAAGTTCTAAATGTTGGACAGGAAAATAACCATGCCACATATAAACTAAATAATGTAGATCTTAATATTACGGATTGTGAAAATTATTTAGGAGTTCTGGTTAGTAGTAATCTAAAACCAAGACAACAGTGCATTAGTGTTCGCAATAAAGCTAACAGAATTCTTGGTTTCATATCTAGAAGTATAAATAATAGAAGTCCTCAGGTTGTTCTTCAGCTCTATATATCCTTGGTTAGGCCTCATTTAGACTATGCTGCTCAGTTCTGGTCACTGTATTACAGAATGGATATAAATGCTCTGGAAAACGTACAGAGGAGGATGACAAAGTTGATCCCATGTATCAGAAATCTTCCCTATGAGGATAGACTGAGGCCCTGAATCTGCACTCTCTAGAAAGACGTAGAATTAGGGGGGATATGATCGAGGTGTATAAATGGAAGACAGGAATAAATAAAGGGGATGTAAATAGCGTGCTGAAAATATCTAGCCAAGACAGGACTCGTAGCAATGGTTTTAAGTTGGAAAAATTTAGATTCAGGAAGGATATAGGAAAGTACTGATTTGGTAATAGAGTTGTGGATGAGTGGAACAAACTCCCGAGTACAGTTATTGAGGCTAAAACGTTGTGTAGTTTTAATTAAAAATAGGATGGATAAATACATGAGTGGGTGTGGGTGGGTGTGAGTTGGACCTGACTAGCTTGTGCTACTAGGTCAGTTGTCGTCTTCCTCACTTAAGTGAATGTGACCTGCCCTGACTAGGTTGGGGCATTGGCTTAAGCCGGTAGGAGACTTGGACCTGCCTCGCATGGGCCAGTAGGCCTACTGCAGTGTTCCTTCTTGCTAATGTTCTTATGCTCTTATGTAAACTACAGTACCTAGCCTGTAAACTACAGTACCTAGCTTGTAAACTACAGTACCTAGCTTGTAAACTACAGTACCTAGCTTGTAAACTACAGTACCTAGCTTGTAAACTACAGTACCTAGCCTGTAAACTACAGTACCTAGCTTGTAAACTACAGTACCTAGCTTGTAAACTACAGTACCTAGCTTGTAAACTACAGTACCTAGCCTGTAAACTACAGTACCTAGCTTGTAAACTACAGTACCTAGCTTGTAAACTACAGTACCTAGCTTGTAAACTACAGTACCTAGCATGTAAACTACAGTACCTAGCTTGTAAACTACAGTACCTAGCATGTAAACTACAGTACCTAGCATGTAAACTACAGTACCTAGCTTGTAAACTACAGTACCTAGCCTGTAAACTACAGTACCTAGCCTGTAAACTACAGTACCTAGCCTGTAAACTAGAGTTCTTAGTTTAAAAATCTCTATATTTCTTTGCTAGTAGGATACAAGCTAAATATACATCTTTGGTATACTCATGGAATACCTGTGGAATACCTGTGCTATACCTGTGGAATACGTATGGTATATCTGTGGAATACCTGTGGTATACCTGTGGCATATCTGGAATATCTGAGGTATACTTGTGGAATATCTGCAGTGTGCCTATGGTATACCTGTGGAATACCAGTGGTATACCTGTGATTTACTTGTGGAATATGTGTGGTATACCTGTGGAATATCTGTGGTATACCTGTGGAAAACCTGTGGTATACCTGTGACTGGTTTCAAGGCGTTTTCTTTCCTGGCAGTCCGACCAGGGGCCAGGTTTCTATGTTGAGAACCTGGTCTAGCAAGCTGTTGGTACTGGTGGCCTGCTGGGCCACATGGCAGACACAACCTGGTTGAACTGTCAAGCTTGCATTATCCACCCCGGTCACAAAAAGGTGAACTGACATTATTACTTCCAGGTCTTTCACACGTTACTATAGTTCCGTGAGATAGTGTTAATGTGTGTTGTGTTCAGTGTTCCTTTTGTGTTCTTCGTTATATCCATATGTGATCAGTTGGGAAGTGTCACCATTGAACATCATGTAGTGTTCCAGTGTTCACTGGAAGACGGTGTTCACTGGAAGACAGTGTTCACTGGAAGACGGTGTTCACTGGAAGACAGTTTTCACTGGAAGACGGTGTTCACTGGAAGACGGTTTTCACTGGAAGACGGTGTTCACTGGAAGACGGTTTTCACTGGAAGACGGTGTTCACTGGAAGACGGTTTTCACTGGAAGACGGTGTTCACTGGAAGACGGTGTTCACTGGAAGACGGTTTTCACTGGAAGACGGTTTTCACTGGAAGACAGTGTTCACTGGAAGACGGTTTTCACTGGAAGACGGTGTTCACTGGAAGACGGTGTTCACTGGAAGACGGTGTTCACTGGAAGACGGTTTTCACTGGAAGACAGTGTTCACTGGAAGACGGTTTTCACTGGAAGACAGTGTTCACTGGAAGACAGTGTTCACTGGAAGACGGTGTTCACTGGAAGACGGTGTTCACTGGAAGACGGTGTTCACTGGAAGTCGGTGTTCACTGGAAGACAGTGCTCACTGGAAGACGGTGTTCACTGGAAGACGGTGTTCACTGGAAGACGGTGTTCACTGGAAGACGGTGTTCACTGGAAGACGGTGTTCACTGGAAGACGGTGTTCACTGGAAGACAGTGCTCACTGGAAGACGGTGTTCACTGGAAGACGGTTTTCACTGGAAGACGGTTTTCACTGGAAGACAGTGTTCACTGGAAGACGGTTTTCACTGGAAGACGGTGTTCACTGGAAGACGGTGTTCACTGGAAGACGGTGTTCACTGGAAGACGGTTTTCACTGGAAGACAGTGTTCACTGGAAGACGGTTTTCACTGGAAGACAGTGTTCACTGGAAGACAGTGTTCACTGGAAGACGGTGTTCACTGGAAGACGGTGTTCACTGGAAGACGGTGTTCACTGGAAGTCGGTGTTCACTGGAAGACAGTGCTCACTGGAAGACGGTGTTCACTGGAAGACGGTGTTCACTGGAAGACGGTGTTCACTGGAAGACGGTGTTCACTGGAAGACGGTGTTCACTGGAAGACGGTGTTCACTGGAAGACAGTGCTCACTGGAAGACGGTGTTCACTGGAAGACGGTGTTCACTGGAAGACAGTGCTCACTGGAAGACGGTGTTCACTGGAAGACGGTGTTCACTGGAAGACGGTGTTCACTGGAAGACGGTGTTCACTGGAAGACGGTGTTCACTGGAAGACAGTGCTCACTGGAAGACAGTGTTCACTGGAAGACGGTGTTCACTGGAAGACGGTGTTCACTGGAAGACGGTGTTCACTGGAAGACAGTGCTCACTGGAAGACGGTGTTCACTGGAAGACGGTGTTCACTGGAAGACAGTGCTCACTGGAAGACGGTGTTCACTGGAAGACGGTGTTCACTGGAAGACAGTGCTCACTGGAAGACGGTGTTCACTGGAAGACGGTGTTCACTGGAAGACGGTGTTCACTGGAAGACGGTGTTCACTGGAAGACAGTGCTCACTGGAAGACGGTGTTCACTGGAAGACGGTGTTCATTGGAAGACAGTGCTCACTGGAAGACGGTGTTCACTGGAAGACGGTGTTCACTGGAAGACGGTGTTCACTGGAAGACAGTGCTCACTGGAAGACGGTGTTCACTGGAAGACGGTGTTCACTGGAAGACGGTGTTCACTGGAAGACAGTGCTCACTGGAAGACGGTGTTCACTGGAAGACGGTGTTCATTGGAAGAAGGTGTTCACTGGAAGACAGTGTTCACTGGAAGACGGTGTTCACTGGAAGACGGTGTTCACTGGAAGACAGTGTTCACTGGAAGACGGTGTTCACTGGAAGACGGTGTTCACTGGAAGACGGTGTTCACTGGAAGACAGTGTTCACTGGAAGACGGTGTTCACTGGAAGACGGTGTTCACTGGAAGACAGTGCTCACTGGAAGACGGTGTTCACTGGAAGACGGTGTTCATTGGAAGAAGGTGTTCACTGGAAGACAGTGTTCACTGGAAGACAGTGTTCACTGGAAGACGGTGTTCACTGGAAGACGGTGTTCACTGGAAGACAGTGCTCACTGGAAGACGGTGTTCACTGGAAGACGGTGTTCACTGGAAGACGGTGTTCACTGGAAAACAGTGTTCACTGGAAGACGGTGTTCACTGGAAGACGGTGTTCACTGGAAGACGGTGTTCACTGGAAGACGGTGTTCACTGGAAGACGGTGTTCACTGGAAGACGGTGTTCACTGGAAGACGGTGTTCACTGGAAGACGGTGTTCACTGGAAGACGGTGTTCACTGGAAGACGGTGTTCACTGGAAGACGGTGTTCACTGGAAGACGGTGTTCACTGGAAGACGGTGTTCACTGGATGACGGTGTTCACTGGAAGACGGTGTTCACTGGAAGACGGTGTTCACTGGAAGACGGTGTTCACTGGAAGACGGTGTTCACTGGAAGACGGTGTTCACTGGAAGACGGTGTTCACTGGAAGACGGTGTTCACTGGAAGACGGTGTTCACTGGAAGACGGTGTTCACTGGAAGACGGTGTTCACTGGAAGACGGTGTTCACTGGAAGACGGTGTTCACTGGAAGACGGTGTTCACTGGAAGACGGTGTTCACTGTGTTCACTGGAAGACGGTGTTCACTGGAAGACGGTGTTCACTGGAAGACAGTGTTCACTGGAAGACGGTGTTCACTGGAAGACGGTGTTCACTGGAAGACGGTGTTCACTGGAAGACGGTGTTCACTGGAAGACGGTGTTCACTGGAAGACGGTGTTCACTGGAAGACGGTGTTCACTGGAAGACGGTGTTCACTGGAAGACGGTGTTCACTGGAAGACAGTGTTCACTGGAAGACGGTGTTCACTGGAAGACAGTGTTCACTGGAAGACGGTGTTCACTGGAAGACGGTGTTCACTGGAAGACAGTGTTCACTGGAAGACGGTGTTCACTGGAAGACGGTGTTCACTGGAAGACAGTGTTCACTGGAAGACAGTGTTCACTGGAAGACGGTGTTCACTGGAAGACGGTGTTCACTGGAAGACGGTGTTCACTGGAAGACGGTGTTCACTGGAAGACGGTGTTCAGGTGTTCACTGGAAGACGGTGTTCACTGGAAGACGGTGTTCACTGGAAGACGGTGTTCACTGGAAGACGGTGTTCACTGGAAGACAGTGTTCACTGGAAGACGGTGTTCACTGGAAGACGGTGTTCACTGGAAGACGGTGTTCACTGGAAGACGGTGTTCACTGGAAGACGGTGTTCACTGGAAGACGGTGTTCACTGGAAGACGGTGTTCACTGGAAGACGGTGTTCACTGGAAGACGGTGTTCACTGGAAGACGGTGTTCACTGGAAGACGGTGTTCACTGGAAGAAGGTGTTCACTGGAAGACGGTGTTCACTGGAAGACGGTGTTCACTGGAAGACGGTGTTCACTGGAAGACGGTGTTCACTGGAAGACGGTGTTCACTGGAAGACGGTGTTCACTGGAAGACGGTGTTCACTGGAAGACGGTGTTCACTGGAAGACGGTGTTCACTGGAAGACGGTGTTCACTGGAAGACGGTGTTCACTGGAAGACGGTGTTCACTGGAAGACGGTGTTCGCTGGAAGACAGGTGTTCACTGGAAGACGGTGTTCACTGGAAGACGGTGTTCACTGGAAGACGGTGTTCACTGTGCTCACTGGAAGACGGTGTTCACTGGAAGACGGTGTTCACTGGAAGACAGTGCTCACTGGAAGACGGTGTTCACTGGAAGACGGTGTTCACTGGAAGACGGTGTTCACTGGAAGACGGTGTTCACTGGAAGACGGTGTTCACTGGAAGACGGTGTTCACTGGAAGACGGTGTTCACTGGAAGACGGTGTTCACTGGAAGACGGTGTTCACTGGAAGACGGTGTTCACTGGAAGACGGTCACTGGAAGACGGTGTTCACTGGAAGACGGTGTTCACTGGAAGACGGTGTTCACTGGAAGACGGTGTTCACTGGAAGACGGTGTTCACTGGAAGACGGTGTTCACTGGAAGACGGTGTTCACTGGAAGACGGTGTTCACTGGAAGACGGTGTTCACTGGAAGACGGTGTTCACTGGAAGACGGTGTTCACTGGAAGACGGTGTTCACTGGAAGACGGTGTTCACTGGAAGACGGTGTTCACTGGAAGACGGTGTTCACTGGAAGACGGTGTTCACTGGAAGACGGTGTTCACTGGAAGACGGTGTTCACTGGAAGACGGTGTTCACTGGAAGACGGTGTTCACTGGAAGACGGTGTTCACTGGAAGACGGTGTTCACTGGAAGACGGTGTTCACTGGAAGACGGTGTTCACTGGAAGACAGTGTTCACTGGAAGACGGTGTTCACTGTGTTCACTGGAAGACAGTGTTCACTGGAAGACGGTGTTCACTGGAAGACGGTGTTCACTGGAAGACGGTGTTCACTGGAAGACAGTGTTCACTGGAAGACGGTGTTCACTGGAAGACGGTGTTCACTGGAAGACGGTGTTCACTGGAAGACGGTGTTCACTGGAAGACGGTGTTCACTGGAAGACGGTGTTCACTGGAAGACGGTGTTCACTGGAAGACGGTGTTCACTGGAAGACGGTGTTCACTGGAAGACGGTGTTCACTGGAAGACGGTGTTCACTGGAAGACGGTGTTCACTGGAAGACGGTGTTCACTGGAAGACAGTGTGTCACTGGAAGACGGTGTTCACTGGAAGACGGTGTTCACTGGAAGACGGTGTTCACTGGAAGACGGTGTTCACTGGAAGACGGTGTTCACTGGAAGACAGTGTTCACTGGAAGACGGTGTTCACTGGAAGACGGTGTTCACTGGAAGACGGTGTTCACTGGAAGACGGTGTTCACTGGAAGACAGTGTTCACTGGAAGACGGTGTTCACTGGAAGACGGTGTTCACTGGAAGACGGTGTTCACTGGAAGACGGTGTTCACTGGAAGACAGTGTTCACTGGAAGACGGTGTTCACTGGAAGACGGTGTTCACTGGAAGACGGTGTTCACTGGAAGACGGTGTTCACTGGAAGACAGTGTTCACTGGAAGACGGTGTTCACTGGAAGACGGTGTTCACTGGAAGACAGTGTTCACTGGAAGACGGTGTTCACTGGAAGACGGTGTTCACTGGAAGACGGTGTTCACTGGAAGACGGTGTTCACTGGAAGACGGTGTTCACTGGAAGACGGTGTTCACTGGAAGACGGTGTTCACTGGAAGACGGTGTTCACTGGAAGACGGTGTTCACTGGAAGACGGTGTTCACTGGAAGACGGTGTTCACTGGAAGACGGTGTTCACTGGAAGACGGTGTTCACTGGAAGACGGTGTTCACTGGAAGACGGTGTTCACTGGAAGACGGTGTTCACTGGAAGACGGTGTTCACTGGAAGACGGTGTTCACTGGAAGACGGTGTTCACTGGAAGACGGTGTTCACTGGAAGACGGTGTTCACTGGAAGACGGTGTTCACTGGAAGACGGTGTTCACTGGAAGACGGTGTTCACTGGAAGACGGTGTTCACTGGAAGACGGTGTTCACTGGAAGACGGTGTTCACTGGAAGACGGTGTTCACTGGAAGACGGTGTTCACTGGAAGACGGTGTTCACTGGAAGACGGTGTTCACTGGAAGACGGTGTTCACTGGAAGACGGTGTTCACTGGAAGACGGTGTTCACTGGAAGACGGTGTTCACTGGAAGACGGTGTTCACTGGAAGACGGTGTTCACTGGAAGACACTGTGTTCACTGGAAGACGGTGTTCACTGGAAGACGGTGTTCACTGGAAGACGGTGTTCACTGGAAGACGGTGTTCACTGGAAGACGGTGTTCACTGGAAGACGGTGTTCACTGGAAGACGGTGTTCACTGGAAGACGGTGTTCACTGGAAGACGACTGGAAGACGGTGTTCACTGGAAGACGGTGTTCACTGGAAGACGGTGTTCACTGGAAGACGGTGTTCACTGGAAGACGGTGTTCACTGGAAGACAGTGTGTTCACTGGAAGACGGTGTTCACTGGAAGACGGTGTTCACTGGAAGACGGTGTTCACTGGAAGACGGTGTTCACTGGAAGACGGTGTTCACTGGAAGACGGTGTTCACTGGAAGACGGTGTTCACTGGAAGACGGTGTTCACTGGAAGACGGTGTTCACTGGAAGACGGTGTTCACTGGAAGACGGTGTTCACTGGAAGACGGTGTTCACTGGAAGACGGTGTTCACTGGAAGACGGTGTTCACTGGAAGACGGTGTTCACTGGAAGACGGTGTTCACTGGAAGACGGTGTTCACTGGAAGACGGTGTTCACTGGAAGACGGTGTTCACTGGAAGACGGTGTTCTCTGGAATACTGTGTTCACTGGAAGACGGTGTTCACTGGAAGACGGTGTTCACTGGAAGACGGTGTTCACTGGAAGACGGTGTTCACTGGAAGACGGTGTTCACTGGAAGACGGTGTTCACTGGAAGACGGTGTTCACTGGAAGACAGTGTTCACTGGAAGACGGTGTTCACTGGAAGACGGTGTTCACTGGAAGACGGTGTTCACTGGAAGACGGTGTTCACTGGAAGACAGTGTTCACTGGAAGACGGTGTTCACTGGAAGACAGTGTTCACTGGAAGACAGTGTTCACTGGAAGACGGTGTTCACTGGAAGACGGTGTTCACTGGAAGACGGTGTTCACTGGAAGACACTGGAAGACAGTGTTCACTGGAAGACAGTGTTCACTGGAAGACGGTGTTCACTGGAAGACAGTGTTCACTGGAAGACAGTGTTCACTGGAAGACGGTGTTCACTGGAAGACAGTGTTCACTGGAAGACGGTGTTCACTGGAAGACAGTGTTCACTGGAAGACAGTGTTCACTGGAAGACAGTGTTCACTGGAAGACAGTGTTCACTGGAAGACAGTGTTCACTGGAAGACGGTGTTCACTGGAAGACAGTGTTCACTGGAAGACGGTGTTCACTGGAAGACGGTGTTCACTGGAAGACAGTGTTGTTCACTGGAAGACGGTGTTCACTGGAAGACGGTGTGTTCACTGGAAGACGGTGTTCACTGGAAGACGGTGTTCACTGGAAGACGGTGTTCACTGGAAGACGGTGTTCACTGTGTTCACTGGAAGACGGTGTTCACTGGAAGACGGTGTTCACTGGAAGACGGTGTTCACTGGAAGACGGTGTTCACTGGAAGACGGTGTTCACTGGAAGACGGTGTTCACTGGAAGACGGTGTTCACTGGAAGACGGTGTTCACTGGAAGACGGTGTTCACTGGAAGACGGTGTTCACTGGAAGACGGTGTTCACTGGAAGACGGTGTTCACTGGAAGACGGTGTTCACTGGAAGACGGTGTTCACTGGAAGACGGTGTTCACTGGAAGACAGTGTTCACTGGAAGACGGTGTTCACTGGAAGACGGTGTTCACTGGAAGACAGTGTTCACTGGAAGACGGTGTTCACTGGAAGACGGTGTTCACTGGAAGACAGTGTTCACTGGAAGACGGTGTCACTGGACGACGGTGTACACTGGAAGACGGTGTTCACTGGACGACGGTGTTCACTGGAAGACGGTGTTCACTGGAAGACGGTGTTCACTGGAAGACGGTGTTCACTGGAAGACGGTGTTCACTGGAAGACGGTGTTCACTGGAAGACGGTGTTCACTGGAAGACGTGTTCACTGGAAGACGGTTTCACTGGAAGACGGTGTTCACTGGAAGACGGTGTTCACTGGACGGTGTTCACTGGAAGACAGTGTTCACTGGAAGACGGTGTTCACTGGAAGACAGTGTTCACTGTGTCACTGGAAGACGGTGTTCACTGGAAGACGGTGTTCACTGGAAGACGGTGTTCACTGGAAGACGGTGTTCACTGGAAGACAGTGTTCACTGGAAGACGGTGTTCACTGGAAGACGGTGTTCACTGGAAGACAGTGTTCACTGTTCACTGGAAGACGGTGTGTTCACTGGAAGACGGTGTTCACTGGAAGACGGTGTTCACTGGAAGACGGTGTTCACTGGAAGACAGTGTTCACTGGAAGACAGTGTTCACTGGAAGACGGTGTTCACTGGAAGACGGTGTTCACTGGAAGACAGTGTTCACTGGAAGACAGTGTTCACTGGAAGACGGTGTTCACTGGAAGACAGTGTTCACTGGAAGACGGTGTTCACTGGAAGACAGTGTTCACTGGAAGACGGTGTTCACTGGAAGACAGTGTTCACTGGAAGACAGTGTTCACTGGAAGACGGTGTTCACTGGAAGACGGTGTTCACTGGAAGACGGTGTTCACTGGAAGACGGTGTTCACTGGAAGACGGTGTTCACTGGAAGACGGTGTTCACTGGAAGACGGTGTTCACTGGAAGACGGTGTTTACTGGAAGACGGTTCACTGTGTTCACTGGAAGACGGTGTTCACTGGAAGACGGTGTTCACTGGAAGACGGTGTTCACTGGAAGACGGTGTTCACTGGAAGACAGTGTTCACTGGAAGACGTGTTCACTGTTCACTGGAAGACGGTGTTCACTGTGTTCACTGGAAGACAGTGTTCACTGGAAGACGGTGTTCACTGGAAGACACTGGAAGACAGTGTTCACTGGAAGACGGTGTTCACTGGAAGACGGTGTTCACTGGAAGACGGTGTTCACTGGAAGACAGTGTTCACTGGAAGACAGTGTTCACTGGAAGACGGTGTTCACTGGAAGACTGTGTTCACTGGAAGACTGTGTTCACTGGAAGACGGTGTTCACTGGAAGACAGTGTTCACTGGAAGACAGTGTTCACTGGAAGACGGTGTTCACTGGAAGACAGTGTTCACTGGAAGACAGTGTTCACTGGAAGACAGTGTCACTGGAAGACGGTGTTCACTGTGTTCACTGGAAGACAGTGTTCACTGGAAGACGGTGTTCACTGGAAGACAGTGTTCACTGGAAGACGGTGTTCACTGGAAGACGGTGTTCACTGGAAGACAGTGTTCACTGGAAGACAGTGTTCACTGGAAGACAGTGTTCACTGGAAGACAGTGTTCACTGGAAGACAGTGTTCACTGGAAGACGGTGTTCACTGGAAGACAGTGTTCACTGGAAGACAGTGTTCACTGGAAGACGGTGTTCACTGGAAGACAGTGTTCACTGGAAGACGGTGTTCACTGGAAGACGGTGTTCACTGGAAGACGGTGTTCACTTGAAGACGGTGTTCACTGGAAGACAGTGTTCACTGGAAGACGGTGTTCACTGGAAGACAGTGTTCACTGGAAGACGGTGTTCACTGGAAGACGGTGTTCACTGGAAGACGGTGTTCACTGGAAGACGGTGTTCACTGGAAGACAGTGTTCACTGGAAGACGGTGTTCACTGGAAGACGGTGTTCACTGGAAGACGGTGTTCACTGGAAGACGGTGTTCACTGGAAGACGGTGTTCACTGGAAGACAGTGTTCACTGGAAGACGGTGTTCACTGGAAGACGGTGTTCACTGGAAGAAGGTGTTCACTGGAAGACGGTGTTCACTGGAAGAAGGTGTTCACTGGAAGACGGTGTTCACTGGAAGACGGTGTTCACTGGAAGACAGTGTTCACTGGAAGACGGTGTTCACTGGAAGACGGTGTTCACTGGAAGACGGTGTTCACTGGAAGACAGTGTTCACTGGAAGACAGTGTTCACTGGAAGACGGTGTTCACTGGAAGACAGTGTTCACTGGAAGACGGTGTTCACTGGAAGACAGTGTTCACTGGAAGACGGTGTTCACTGGAAGTGGTTCACTGAAGACAGGTTGTTTTTCACTGGAAGTTCAGTGTTGCACTGGGCAATTATTGCAGTGTTGACTGGAAGACAGGTGCTTCACTGGAAGACAGTGTTCTTCACCTGGAAGCTACGGTGTTCACTGGAAGACGGTGTTCCGCTGGAAGACGGTGTTCACTTCTGAAGACGGTGTTCACTGGAAGATAGTGTTCACTGGAAGACGGTGTTCACTGGAAGACAGTGTTCACTGGAAGACGGTGTTCACTGGAAAGACGGTGTTCACTGGAAGGGACGGTGTGTTCACTCAGGAAGACGGTGTTCACTGGAAGACCTGATGTTCGCTGGAAGACGGTGTTCACTGGAAGACAGGTGTTCACTGCCGGAAGGAACGGTGTTCACTGGCGGAGGGCGGTGTTCACTGGAAGGGTGGTGTTCCTACTGGGCCGAAGACAAGTTGTTCACTGGAAGATTGATGTTCACTGGAAGGACGGTTGTTCACTGGAAGAAGGTG